>NC_041397.2:167108979-167406479 GCF_900747795.2 Erpetoichthys calabaricus
TTTATTCCAAATTAAAACTAGTTATGATAAAATTTCAAAAACTGAATGGGCAGCTAGCCTAGGGATATAAAGATGAAAGGGCAATCTATCTTAGGAGGGAATGGGGCCAAGTCATGCTAAAAAAACTAGCTGATATGAAGTACGAAGTCAGCTTGTCCCATTGGTCTATGAGATACATCAAGGAAGCTGGACTAAGATAAAGACAGGGGTAACTAAGAAACACTCGGTCCCTGACATTTTTCATTCATGGAGGAGCAAGCTATTGCTTGCTCCATTAAAAGGCCATGCGATAGCAAAATACAAGACAGAACAGAGACAGAACCACCTGGTAGTAAATGTATGAACTCAGTATGAACTACTACTTGTTTGTAATAGTATTTTTCTCAACACTCATTTTACTTTATTATTTTGGGCATATTATTTATAATACTTGAATAAATGTGTAACTTTTTCCTGCCTGTCCTGCTACTCTAACTTGTTGCCTGAAGTAATACATATATAAAAGGCAATGTAACATATGACTTCTGTCGCGGGGATTTGGGTACATTTTGTTAAGGACTACATAATAAAGCGGTGGGTACAGGTCACCCTAGGACCCTTACATGCAGCAAAACAACAGGGAAAGAAAAGTAATAGAATACTCAAACAAATTTTGCATAAAAACCCTTTATATAATTTAATTCTTTTATGCTAACAGTTGGAAAGGGGATGGTGAGGTTATGATTTGTGTTGTTGTCACACTGCTCACAGACCTTTTATATGGACTTCATAGATTGTCCAGTGGGTGTTTTTCCAGTTTTCTCCAATATTTGGAAGATATGGGGATTAGAATGATTATTGATTGCAGGTGTGTGTGAGATAGTGGAATGAAACACATTACGATGAATGAGGCATATAACAATCAAGGTTGCAATCAATACTGTCTTCAGGACATTTATGCTTCATATCTAATAAAATTAATTCTGTATTACCCCTCTAGCCAGTTTGGATAGCTATGCAAACAAAATGCCTAATACAGTTCACGACCATAATTCGTTCCAAAACTCTGGTCGTAAACTGATTTGGTCGTGAACTGAAGCAATTTCCCCCCATAGGATTGTATGTAAATACAATTAATCCGTTCCAGACCATACGAACTGTATGTAAATATATATTTTTTTAAGTTTTTAAGCACAAATATAGTTAATTAAACCATAGAATGCACAGTGTAATAGTAAACTAAATGTAAAACATTGAATAACACTGAGAAAACCTTGAACAACAGAGAAAACTAACACTGCAATAGTTCGCACTACAGCGCTACCAACCGCTGGCTAAAAGCACTTTTTTTTAAATGAGTTTTAAGCACAGGGAAAAAAAATGAACATTTAAAAAAAAATCCGTAATTTAATAAACCCCCAAAGAAAAGTAACATTGCAACAATGCCACAATGAACCAATCGCTGTAAACAGAAGTGAAAACAAAATCAAGCCCAGTGCATTCTTTAACTGCCTTCCTACCTTATGCATCCAGCTCTCTCTTGTGCTGCCTGTGTGTGTGCGCGGCTCTCTCTCGCGCTGCCTGTGTGTATGCCTCTGTCTCTCTTGCGCTGCCTGTGTGTGTGCGCGGCTCTCTCTCTTGCGCGCTGCCTGTGTGTGTGCGTGGCTCTGTCTCTCAGGCTGCCTGTGTGTGTGCGTCTGTCTCTCTCTTGCGCGCTGCCTGCGTGTGCATGCGGCTCTCGCTTTTGGGTTGCCTGTGTGTGTGCGCAGCTCTCTCTCTCGCGCTGCCTGTGTGTGTGTCTCTGTCTCTCTCTCGGGCTGCCTGTGTGTGTGCATGGCTCTGTCTCTCAGGCTGCCTGTGGGTGTGCGTCTGTCTCTCTCGCACTGCCTGCGTGTGTGTGTGTCATGCTCTCTCACTCTCGCTGCATAGGAAATGCCCAGGGAGAAACTGAACATGTACAAACCGAAAGGGAAACTGGCTTGTTTGTATACCGAGTGTGTGGTCGTCAGCCGTGGCAAAAGTTTGGCAAACTTTTTGGTCGTAAACCACTTTGTACGTGTACCGAGACATTTGTGAACCGAGGTTCCACTGTACAGTATATACAGTGCATCCAGAAAATATTCACAGCGCGTCACTTCTTCCACCTTTTGTTATGTTACAGCCTTATTCCAAAATGGATTAAATTCATTTTTTTCCTCAGAATTCTGCACACAACACCCCATAATGACAACGTGAAAAATGTTTACTTGAGGTTTTTGCAAATTTATTAAAAATAAAAAAACTGAGAAATCACATGTACATATGTAAGTATTCACAGCCTTTGCTCAATACTTTGTTGATGCACCTTTGGCAGCAATTACAGCCTCAAGTCTTGTTGAATATGATACCACAAGCTTGGCACACCTATCCTTGGCCAGTTTCGCCCATTCCTCTTTGCAGCACCTCTCAAGTTCCATCAGGTTGGATGGGAAGCGTCGGTGCACAGCCATTTTAAGATCTCTCCAGAGATGTTCAATCGGATTCAAGTCTGGGCTCTGGCTGGGCCACTCAAGAACATTCACAGAGTTGTCCTGAAGCCACTCCTTTGATATCTTGGCTGTGTGCTTAGGGTCGTTGTCCTGCTAAAAGATGAACCGTCGCCCCAGTCTGAGGTCAACAGCGCTCTGGAGCAGGTTTTCATCCAGGATGTTTCTGTACATTGCTGCAGTCATCTTTCCCTTTATCCTGACTAGTCTCCCAGTTCCTGCTGCTGAAAAACATCCCCACAGCATGATGCTGCCACCACCATGCTTCACTGTAGGGATGGTGCCAGGTTTCCTCCAAACGTGACGCCTGGCATTCACACCAAAGAGTTCAATCTTTGTCTCATCAGACCAGAGAATTTTCTTTCTCATGGTCTGAGAGTCCTTCAGGTGCCTTTTGGCAAACTCCAGGCAGGCTGCCATGTGCCTTTTACTAAGGAGTGGCTTCCGTTTGGCCACTCTACCATACAGGCCTGATTGGTGGATTGCTGCAGAGATGGTTGTCCTTCTGGAAGGTTCTCCTCTCTCCACAGAGGACCTCTGGAGCTCTGACAGAGTGAGCATCGGGTTCTTGGTCACCTCCCTGACTAAGGCCCTTCTCCCCCGATCGCTCAGTTTAGATGGCCAGCCAGCTCTAGGAACAGTCCTGGTGGTTTCGAACTTCTTCCACTTACGGATGATGGAGGCCACTGTGCTCATTGGGACCTTCAAAGCAGCAGTAATTTTTCTGTAACCTTCCCCAGATATGTGCCTCGAGACAATCCTGTCTCGGAGGTCTACAGACAATTCCTTTGACTTCATGCTTGGTTTGTGCTCTGACATGAACTGTCAACTGTGGGACCTTATATAGACAGGTGTATGCCTTTCCAAATCATGTCCAGTCAACTGAATTTACCACAGGTGGACTCCAATTAAGCTGCAGAAACATCTCAAGGATGATCAGGGGAAACAGGATGCACCTGAGCTCAATTTCGAGCTTCATGGCAAAGGCTGTGAATACTTATGTACATGTGCTTTCTCAATTTTTTTATTTTTAATAAATTTGCAAAAACCTTAAGTAAACTTTTTTCACATTGTCATTATGGGGTTTTGTGTGTAGAATTCTGAGAAAAAAAATGAATTTAATCCATTTTGGAATTTTGGAATAAGGCTGTAACATAACAAAATGTGGAAAAAGTGATGCGCTATGAATACTTTCCGGATGCACTGTAGCATATTAAAACATTAGAAGCTTAACACAGACTTGACATGTATATTTTAATGCAGCAATAATGAATTCCTGCCGAATTTTGATACCTTCTGGATCATTCCTCACAGAAAAATTTCATCCATTCTAATTATAAGTAAAAAAGAAATTGTTTTCTCATTGAGTTATGGAGGATGGGAGAATATTCTTACAAATGAGTTAGATTAGGCTACAAGTGAGCAGTGTAGAGTAAGATATTGTAATAGGTTTTTCCTGTAATAAAAGAATGATCAAATATGGTTCTCCAAATAATGGCATTAGAGGTTGGGGAGTAATTGTATGTACAAAAACTTCTGACATATAACAATGATTTTTTTTCACAATATGATTTGAATGTAGGGAATTTCCAAAATGTACAGTATGCCCTAGTAAGGTAGGTGCTTGATGACATCATTCATAATTTAGATCTTGTCCTGAATTTATTTTGGATAATTGTAGTTGGGATAGGTGTGCACAATGTTCAATATTTCATTGGATTACACCATGCTTCACACAAATTGAAAAATGAATCCTATCCACAGTTGAATTCCTCAATGTTGCTGCACTCCTGACATAATTGCTGCAACATCTGCTACACTGGGTCCTACTCTCGTGCTCTTCACAGAAGATGAGGAGAGGATGTAGATGAGAAGGCTACACCCTGGAAAGGCAGCTGGTCTGGATGATATGTGTCGCAGACTGCTGAAGGAGTGTGCAGATCAATTTGCTGAGCCTCTACAGATATTGTTCTTTGAGGTGGGAGGGTCCCAGCTCTGTGGAAAACATCATGTCTTGTACCAGTTCCCAAAATTGAGCAAACAGCTGAAATAAATGACAACAGACCAGTGGCCCTCACATCACACATCATGAGGATGCTGGAGCAGCTGGAGTGGCTGTATCTGCATCGCCTCAGACCACAAGTCCAGGATGTACTGTATCACATACAGTTTGCAGCACATACTAGCAGCACATTTGTGTTGAGGATGCAGTCCTCTACATGTTACACAAGAACCACTCCTTGTTGGATGAACCAGGTAGTTATATGAGGATTATGTTTTTGATTTTTCAAGTGCATTTAACACCATGCAACCGTCCATTCTTAAAAATAAACTGGAGAGGATGGGTGTGTATTCCACCTCCACCTCCTTGAGTCATCACTACCTGACACAACGACTGCAGTTTGTCAAACTGGGGAACTGGGACTCCGGATGGTAGTGAGCAACATTGGTGCCCCACAAGGAACTGTTCTGGCCCCATTCCTGTCAACATTATACACAGCAGCCTTTAAATATAAGTCAGACTTTGCCACATTCAGAAGTACTCTGATGATACACCTATTATACCATGCATAGGGAATGGGCAAGAAGGGGAAAATAGGGATCTGATTACAGTTTTCAGTGACTGTAGCAATAAGAACTGAATGGTTCTGAACACAACAAAGACCAAGGAGATGATTTCCACAGGCCTAAAGCTCCCCCTTCAGACTGTTAACATCTGATGGGAGAACTTTGAAGTGGTGCAGACTTATAAATATTTAGGTGTCCACCTTGATGAAAGACTGGACTTGTATGTGAACACAGATGTCCTCTATAGGAAGGTGGAGAGCAGCCAGTTTTTCCATGAAGACCTCGGGTCATTCAGTATGCAGTGAAATTTTGTCTTTGTTCTGTTAGACAGCTGTTGACTTGTCATTGCATCATTTCACAATCATTTAATACTAGCTGTGTAAGCCTGTGCTGTAAAAAGCCCGGGGTCCTAGAAACTATTGAAATCATCAGAAAAAAAATTGAAATATAGAGATGTCAGGTAATTGTTAGGAACTACTCTGGGCATCTCTGTCCTAGGAGGATTCGTTTTGCCGACATGTTCTCATCACTTGTGTATTAGTGGCTAAGCAACTTTGTCTTTCTTCTGAGGTTTCGTTTTGCCGACATACTCACCTCACTTGTGTATTAGCAGTGGGAGGAAAAGTAAAAGGGATACTGTTTTGTCGATGTGCTCGCCTCGCTTCTGTATTAACAGCTAAGTGAGTGACTTTCTTCAGAGGTTTCATTTTGCCGACATACTGGGCCCGCTTGCGTATCCTCAGAGGTGCAGCCCTTACCCCGACTCCACCTCTCTCTTCCGGGCCAGACAGACATACACACTTCCACACGTAGATGTTTAATTTAATATGTGACATTACTTGATGACATCATCATTTAGGGACTATTAAAGAAAGTGTTGTGCCAGAGGCAGTAGCCTAACTTTGAAAGATTTAAAAATGTCAGTCTTTTGCTTAGTGTAGTTAGAGGATAGAAAGAGAAAACAAAACCAATAACTAGACCAGTGATAATAAACCAGACAATAATAAAATAAATGTTTTATTATCTTTAAGCAAATACAGGATAAGGGAATAGGCAGGCGGTCAGTTTCAGTTAAGCAGGTAAGTAGGCAGAGGTATTCAAATTGCCAAAGATATATAATTAGAATAATTGAATGTTATAAACAAAAGCCAATAATATTTTTTTTAAAAATGCTTGAAAACATTTATATTAAAATAATTTCAAATAAGTGTAATCATCCCATCATGTGAAAACCACACATTGTTTAGTCAACAAAAGAGCTTGTTGGATGGCATTGGAGGTGAGCAGCACATGAAAGGAAAGGCTCCTCTGCATTCCGATTTGCCAAAGCCAGGGTGTATACTCAGTACCTCTGTAATTGTATTGAATGGATTGGATAATAGATAGATGAAATAGATTTTACTGGAAAACATTTATAACATACTTATTGCAGTGTATTGTGCAGAGTATGTGCAATCAGGGATTTGTGTACAGATTATTATGTGCCTCTTTGTTTTGAGCTACAATGGCTTTGAAAAGCAACTGTTTTTTATAATTTCTTAAATTTTAATCACCACACTTGCTAAAATAAATATTTATATAAACAGTAAATTTAATGAACACCTAACTGCTCCAATATTAATTTTGGTAAAGAAATGTTGGTGTCCTCCAAATGATTTGTAAATGAAAACCAGTCTGCATTAATGTTCATGTCCATCTAGGGCATCTTGAAATTATATGATCCAAACAGAAATTAAAATATTGATCTACTGATTGTAGAAAATAATGAAGCTTTTCAGCTGCTTCGACTGAGCCCTTAATTATACACTTCTGCTAATTTTGGCTTGGATGCTTACCAAAAGCAGCTAAAAATATTTGGTTGAATATGGAGAAAAATGATCCCAAATGAGTTAGCTGTCAAAGAAATTTGCACGGCAAAGTAACTATCTGCTTCTTTGCCCTTTTTATATGATGCTAATGAAAATAAATAACAAATAATAAATTATAAAAACAATAAATTACCATAGGGCAAAATTTATTCCAAAAATGACTAGTATTATGTAATACAAGTGAATTCTTAATCAGAAGACTGTCTTGAAAATTGCTTTTAATTTCTGATACTCTGTGCACCACACTCTGTGCCAATAATCCAAACATAAAAGAGAAAACACAATCATAACACAAAAAAAAGCCTACAGGAATTAAGCATCAAGGGAAAGCAGCATCATCTACTGGGAACAACTAATATTAGGGATATATATTACATTCCTCATCTCTAAATAACATGATCCTTCAGATAGAGTGGTGGGTTAATTTTTCTTTTAGGATGCTCTAGCTCAATGTCAGATAGCCTCTCAAAAGCATTAGTGCGACGATGTTTTCTGATTGGTACTATTCAGGTCATAAAATAAATTTCTTCAAAATGTTACATATATTTGTCTGTTTCTTTTTTGCCCGGTGCTGCGTTGACATCATGCACCAGAAGGTGTCAGCTTATTTGGTGCGAGCAGAAGCACACAGGTGGCTGGTTGCTTGCGCTATAACACGCTTGACTTGACGGTGTACTATACAAGGCATGCACGGGGGCCACTGAGAAAAGAAGAGTGTTCTTTGCTCACCTTGCAGAAGAGCTTCGTCGTCGCTTCTTACAAGAAAAGGTGATGGATAAAGCAAAAGAGGATGCAACATCGACAAGCTTCTGTTCTAAGGCCGCCACTCCCCCCAGCCCCTTCAGTGTAATAGTAACCACAGCACAGAGCGAAGTGTGTACATTGCAACAGGTACACGTTGTAAACGTAGAAAGGATGGTCCTTGGTTGTGTGTGAACTGCTAACATTTGAATCTGATGATTGCCTATAACGCGGACTTCTTTCCTCTGCATGTCTTGGAGTACAAAAAAAAAACAACCCCATGCACCCAAAAGTGGACAATGGCAGGATCGAAAAAAAAAAAAACGCGGTCACCGATTACAAGCGCAAGATGTTATGCGAATAAATATGAATAATATGAATAATGTTGCATCAGTGCCACAATCTTTTCCGAAATGTACTATACAGGTCATAAAATGAGTTATTCCAAATATCATATATACCTATGTCTCTGTTTTTTTGTCAGTGTGGCTTTGACATCATGGACCATAAGGCGCATATTAATTCAGCGTGAGCAGGAACACTCAATAAAACTGAATAAAAAAAAATTCAAGTGACAGTGAGATACGAAGAAGGCAGATTCACCAGCGTTTGTGTGTCAGCTTTTATCCCTCCAGATGAGAGAATTTCCAGTTCCATTATCTCAAAACACCACTCACATCTACAGTTATTCCCAGTTTCAGATAAAAAATAACTGTGTCAGATCTGGGGCAGGGTTGGGTGTTGTATCGTGATCGCGACTAATTTTTACAAGTACTATAAATTTACACCGGCTGTGACAGACACAAATCAAATGTATATTTTTATTGAATAAAATTAACAAAAAGAGCAGCTCACTACTCTAAATGGTAAATTTGCCCAGGAGCTGGTTTCAAACTCACGATCTCTGAATTATAAGTCGGCAGTTCTAACCACAGCACCACAGAAGCTGTCATATTGTACTTGCACCTTTTGTGAAAGTGTTTATTTGATATTTGGCCATCAGCCTTCACACATTATCCAGTTCATGTCTGCATTTTCTTATTTATTACTAAAACATAAAAAACGTTTCTGTTTTAACGATGTGTTTACATAGATTGTTGTAGACACAAAACACACATCAAATTATTTCCCCTTACAATTCTGGGTAGCTCATTCCCAGATAATCAATCAAGGGAGGAACTGGGAGAACTTCTTACCCGTTCTGAGGCGGTAGGGGGGATGGTATAGCTGGCTGCTTGCTGCTTATCGACACATTTAGAAGACAAAAGACGATGACGGAGAGGTGCGAAGGGATTTAAGGTGGGTCGGAATTACAAGTTTTTTCGTTGGCTCTGGTAATTCTACTGTTAAGTTACTTTAGTTATTAAAATTGTTAAATTAAAGTGTTAATTAGTTATGTTATACTTAAGATTTCCAGGAAAAAGACTACCTAGGCTCCTTTTGTGCTTACATTTGACTTATGATGTGTCACACTTTATATAATGCTGTGTCAGTAATATTGCACTATAAATGCTGTGGCTTCTGGCACCTTGTGCCAATAGAGTCACACTTTGAATTAGGTAGTCTGTCATTAATGACAGTAGCTCATTGGAAAAGAAGGATGGAAAATGCCCTTCATTTTGTTTGCACTAAAAAATGCTGCTGCCTATAAGCTGCAATCACCAACAATACATTTTTCAATATTTTTTTTCAATATCATCAAACATATCATTTCAATTTCCTTGAAATATCGTGATATAATTTTGAGGTTATATCGTCCACCCCTAATACACACTATCACCTGCTTTAAACTGTCTTATTGGATTGCATACAACTTTATATAACTAAGACTCCTGTTTTCTTTGTAAATCTGATGCTAGATCAGGATGGAGATGTTTGAAGCATGTTTTAAGTTTCCTATTCATTAGCAGTTCTTCAGGACTGCAGCCAGTAGTAGAACAAGGAATACAAACTAGTGAAGCATGAACTTTGAAAGTCTAAGATGTTAGTCCAACCACAATTCTTTTAATGGCATCTTCAGTAATTTGTACTATGCATTCAGCTTTGCCGTTTGAAGATGGTTGAAGAGGAGCTATTCTGATATGATGAATGAAATTATGATTCAGGAATGCCTGAAACTCTTCCAAAATAAACTATGTTCTATTTTTTAGGCACAATTGTATCTAGAAGTCCATGTATGGCAAAAACATCCTTAGCTTTTGAATGATATTTTTGCAGAGGAAACAGGACTTACATGTAACCATTTTGATAAGAACTCAACAATGAGAAAAAAAATCATTCTTCCTTGATAATGTCCAGCAACATCAATGTGCAATCACGACCATAGGTTCTTGGTTACCTCCCATGGATTTTGAATTACAAGTCTAGTGTAGTTTGACATGTGGCACAGCTAGCTATCCATCATTCTATTTGCTCATCCATTTCAGGCCATTACACATAGCTTCTGGCATGTTTCCAATACATGGGTTTCCTTCCTTAGTGCAGAGAGCACAAAGGTTTGTAATTGCTGTGGGATTATTACTGTGTTCCTCAAAAAGGATAGCCCTTTATTCATAGAGCTCATGCTGACACCTCTCATATGGTTCAAACATCTTCCATAAGTTTTCCTTTGGCCGCCCCCTCCACACCCAGTTCAGCAGAGGGGCTAATTCTGGATCTGTTTTCATCATGCTGGTGATGTCACATGCTTGCAAATGATGTCTCAAGATAGATTCCAGCATTAGAACTTCCAGCAATGGATATACTTCAGACTGAGGGGTAATCATCTTAACATATCAGCATTAGTGATTTCATTTCGAGTGATACTAAAGTTCATAGTCATATTCATTTAAGAGTAATGACCACCTGAGCATGTGAGGTGAAATTACTTAAGATGTAAGCCTATTTCCTTTAATAATGGTTGGTGATCTATAATGATTGTGAACAATCTAATATTGTGTTTGTTATAATGCACAAATTAAATATCACAGGGTACAATAGGAGAAGCATTCATATGCCATAAGGTATGGTAAGTCAACCCTGAGATTAATGAAAACTAGAAGCCACTTTTATCCTGCATGGTACTCCATGTAATGTGACATCAATATAGTATACAAGGTGTGTCTATTAAATAACTAGACTGTGTTTCCACCTAGTAAACAAAGCAGTCAGGACTGAATGCGTGGTGACCTTGAACATGTCTGAAACTGCATGACAAGCAGCAACACTCTATGACATTCATTTGATTGTGAGTCGCCATTTAGTTTGGTTGTGTTTTCTGTAGTGTATAGAAAAAATGCTAAGTTTAAAAGTTGTGCAAAGGTGATCCCAAGGGTTCTCACACCAGAGCAAAAAGAATGTTGCAAGGAATGTTGTGTTGACATTCTGCAGCAACTTGACGCAGATCCAAACCTGTGTAATAAAGTAATCACTTGTGACAAAACCTGGTTCTTCAAGTATGATCCTGAAACCAAAAGACAGTCAATGCACTGGAAAACAAAGCAAGTCAAAATTCAAAGCCATGCTCATTGTGTTTTTCGATATCAAGGGTATAATTTTGGAAGAATGGGTTCCAGAAGGCACAACAGTTAACCAGCATTATTATAAGGAAGTTTTGATAAAGCTGAGAGAAAAAGTCAGAAAAAAACAGCCGCAACTGTGGGAAAATGGTTTCATTCTTCACCAGGACAATGCGCCTGCTCACACAGTACTTTCTGTAAAGCAGTTTTTGACCGACAAGCACTTACTACACCGATCTAGCACCATACGACTTTTATCTTTTCCCAAAAGTTAAATTAGTGCTTAAAGGGAGACGTTTTGAGTCAGTTGATGCTGTAAAGAAGAAAATGGCGAATATGTTAAAACAGCTGACAGAAATTGATTTGCTCCATGCCTTCGACCAGTGGAAAACAAGACTGCAGCAATGTATTAGTGCAAATGGGGAGTATATTGAAGGGGACAAGCATTAAATTTGTAATACATATAAATAAAGGTGAGTTATTTAATCAGTCTCGTTATTTAATAGACACACCTTGTATGTCTTGTGTTTTGTTCTATCAGCTCCCACATTGTTGATAATTTCTGCAAAATAGACATGTTTATCAGGTTCATCTTCAAAACTCTCTGAAGGTGCAGTGCCTTTCTATTCAACTTTGTGAGACAAACTTGCTTTTTCTAGCTTTCCTTTCACTAGATAGGTCCCCTTGATGTTCTAATTTCTGTAGCTGCCCACCATATTTACTTTTATGACCCATAGCTTCTCTGAAACAAAAATATCACAATTGTATTTTCTCTACAACTTTTGCAATTTCCTTAGGCAGGTTTCAAGTTGTCAGATTGTAGGGAACAAGATTTTGCTTTTGGGTCTCTTTTTTATTTTTATTGATTTTAATTAAAAGCAAATGACAATCTATACATTCAAATCAAACTTAACAAAACCAAAATTCAACTCCTATCCAAAAGTTAGAGAGAAGAGCCAGCCAGCAAAGCAAATCTGTAAAGCATCAAGGAAGGAAGAGTATAGAAGATTATTCTAAATGTTATTGATTAGATCCTGCCATATTATAAAAAAAATTGAACCAGATTCTTTGAATAAGAATTAGATTTTTTCAAATTTCAGATAGTATAGGACATCAGTTACCCACTGACTTAAAGATGGTGGGTTGGCATTCTTCTAGTTGAACAACATACGTTTACATACTAGTGGTGAGGTGAAGTGTCCTCCACTTTAAACCCATCTGGGATTACACCGAACACAGATGTTAATGGGTTAGGAGTGATTGTGACACCGAAGCTATCTGATAGGTATTCAAAGATCTTTGTCCAAAACAATGTTCATTCGGTGCACGCCCAAAACTTTTGGGTCTCTTTTCTGCAGCTGATGGGTGTCTGACATTCACAATTCATTAGAAGATTCCTGTGTTTCTTTGACTGTATTGATGTGGCTTCATAAGCAAGCACATCTTCTTGTCTAAAGGCAAAGGTTAAATATGATTTTGTGGTAAGAGCTGTAGAGACTCATCTCTAATAATAATAATAATAATACATTTTATTTAAAGGTGCCTTTCATGGCACTTAAGAATACCTTACAAAAGTAAAAGAAAACAATGCAGTAAAGACAATTAAAATACCATTATGTAAATAAAAAAAGTGCAAAAACCACATAGTCAAGGAGCAAAATCAGGGAAGTAGGCAAGTCTGAAAAGATAAGTTTTAAGTCTGGATTTTAAATTTGGATGTGAATCAATGTTGCAGACATCTTGAGGGAGGGAGTTCCAAAGATGAGGAGCAATAAAGCTAAAAGAACTAAAGCCCATGGTAGATAAACAAGAAGAGGGTGTAACAAGGAGGTTTGAATAAGAAGATCTCAGAAAACGAGCAGGCATATAAATATATAACAGATCCAAGATATATTGGGGTGACAGATTATGCTTTATGAATAGCTTTAAACGTTAATAACAATATTTTGAAATCAATACGTGATTTAACAGGAAGCCAGTGGAGTTCACATAGCACCGGAGTAATATGTTCTGTGGAGGTGGTTCTGGTAAAAACACAACCACACATGCAAGTCTGCCCCATAGTTAAGAATCCAAACTCATACCAAAACAAAAAGTGGATGCAAAATGTTTTTTTAACAATATTACAAACCCCTGAATAGACTCGTCGTTGGGTTTGGCAAGAGAGATGAGCAAACTCACTACTTCAAATGTTCTGCTTCCAATTACACTCATCAGCTCTAGATAGATAGATAGATAGATAGATAGATAGATAGATAGATAGATAGATAGATAGATAGATAGATAGATAGATAGATAGATAGATAGATAGATAGATAGATCCTTTATTAATCCCAAGGGGAAATTCACATAAAAAAAGCTCTACATGCTTCTGCTCAGCATCTATTACTTTGTTACATTCCAGGAAGAAATTCAATCTTTCTCCATACAGAACCCATAAGGTAGGATTTATTATATTGAACTCCTAAGAATGGTCTAGTAATGTCATTGTGTATGAATTCAAACTAGATTTATCCTGCAAACTTAAATTACGATTCTTTTTTAGCAGGACACTGGATTATTCACTAAGATCTGTCCCTTGTTGCTACTATTATGTATTAAAAGTAAACTCTTACTCAGATAAATGTCTTAAAAATTGCTCTTTATTTCCAATACTCTATTTACAACACTCTACAACAATAATCTAAACATCAAAGATACAGCAAGAACTTAAGAAAAGATAAAAAAAAACCTACAGGAATTAAACATTAAGTCAAAACAGCACCATTTATTGGCGTGAACTAATAGATAGATAGATAGATAGATAGATAGATAGATAGATAGATAGATAGATAGATAGATAGATAGATAGATAGATAGATAGATAGATAGATAGATAGATAGATAGATAGATAGATAGATAGATAGATAGATAGATAGATAGATAGATAGATAGATAGATAGGCAGCCTATACCTACAGTACATAGATAACCAGGCAAAGCCATGCAATCATGCTGCTGTGATTTTGCGGAAAGTAATGTAATTTATTTGAAATTTTGCTTCCACAGTGTGTGTACTCATAGTTTACATGTGTTTGTAAAGATACAAGATGACACCTTTTATTGGCTAACTAAAAAGATTACATGTTTTATGTAATCTTTTTAGTTAGCCAATAAAAGGTGTCATTTTGCTTGGCTTTTCTCTACATTCATAATGGCTAACACGGTACAACACCCTAGTACTAAAGATACAAGTATATTTAACATAACCTTCCATCCATTCAGTTCAGGGTCACAGGGTCAGGACTACCTAATAGCTGTGATTTACTTATGAACGGAAGTCTGTTCACCTAAAACATTACTGTTAGTGCCTTTGAAAAAGTTGGGATATGTACTGCTTACCAAAGACATATAATCAAGATTCTAAAGCATCGTTGATACCATTGGTATTTAATTAATCATGGATATACTTGGAATGTAAGGAATGAGTACCACCAATATCCAACCATCCATTATCCAACCCGCTATATCCTAACTACAGGGTCACAAGGGTCTGCTGGAGCCAATCCCAGCCAACACAGGGCACAAGGCAGGAAACAAACCCCGGGCAGGGCACTAGCCCACAGCAGACCACCAATATCATCTGCTAAAATACAAGAAAATAAATGCTTACACTATTGAGTTTATATTAAGTATGACAATGAAAAAACATCAGGGATCGGCTCTGAGCCCTTTCTTATTTGCAATTGTGATGGACAGGTTGACAAGACGAGATTAGACAGGAGTCCCCATGGACTATGATGTTTGCTGATGACATTGTGATCTGTAGCAATAGTAGAGAGCAGGTTGAGGAGACCCTGGAGAGGTGGAGATATGCTCTAGAGAGGAGAGGAATGAAGGTCCGTAGGAACAAGACAGAAGTAATCCTCCTCACAGATCTAGATGGCCTATCTATCAATGCTACCTCAGGAATACAATACAATAGTACAATAGTAATAGTGTTAAGCTACTAAGCAAAATGCAAGAGTATATTATATCACATATGAGGATTTAGATTTGTTCAGAGTCCTGGAGACCTCAGCCAACAAGCTGCCTCCCCACTACTGGCCATTCCACAGCTGAGTCATTGCTGCATTGGCCAATCTGATGAAAGGACTCGTCTGCCCAATGATTTCAGTGCTCCTCTGACAAACAACTTGGCAGTAGAGCAGTGGCACCAAGTGCCACATTTGAGTACCAAGAAAAGAAACAGAGTAGGAGAGTGGTAGTAATAAAGTATAACTTACTTACTGTATGTTTTAGTACTAATGACTATCCACAGAGATACAGTATGTGCTGTTAATCAACAGTTCTAGTCTGGGTATGCTAAACTGAAGGGCTGAGACTGAAGGGGCACCTTTTATAATAGCAGGCAGACCATTCCACAGCTTTGGGGCCTGTAACAAAAAGCTCGAACCTCCCACTGTTATTTTATAAATTCTTGGAATCATAAGCAGACCAGCGTCTTGAGATCTTTATGTGCACTCTGGCTTGTAAGTTATGATAACTTCAGATAAGTAAGCTGAACCTTGATCAATCAAGGCTTTATATGTTGTGGAGGACGGCTGGCACTCTTGCCGGGGGAGAGGACATGTTCACTGCAATACCTCCCCCGGAACACGAGAGGGAAATCCCCCTGGATTACATCGGGGCCACAGGTTTGGAGCTTAGAAGCTCAACCCTGCTGGAGCCTGTGGTGGACAATGCTTGCTGGGAGAGGAGTGAAGGCGGCAGAGGAGAAAGAAAGAAAGAAAGAAAGAAAGAAAGAAAGAAAGAAAGAAAGAAAGAAAGAAAGAAAGAAAGAAAGAAAGAAAGAAAGAAAGAAAGTGAAAAGGGACTGAGCAGTATTGTTGTGCTTGTAATATGTATTGTGTTCTGAAGTGAGGAGTGGGAAATAGAGCTGCCCCAAAAAGAAATAAACAGTGCACAGTTTTGCACTTGTGTGTCTCTGAGCCTGTCTGTGTCCGTGTTTGGGGTGCTATATGACCCCCTATTTTCCACAATATTAAAAGGAGGATTTTGAAATCTGCTCTAAACTTAACTAGGAGCCAGTGTAAGGATTTAAGAACTGGAGTTATGTGTTCATATTTTCTTATTCTTGTAATAGTTCTTGCGGCCTCATTTTGAATTAACTGAACGCTGCGTAAAGAACAATTTGAACATCCAGTAAACACTGCATTGCAGTAGTCAATCCTACTTGAAATAAATGCATTAATTAATTTCTCAGTATCTCACATATTTAGAACACACCTTAATTTACCAATATTTTTCAAATGGAAGAAATATGCAGGCTGATTTAGTAAAGCTAATGGTGATCCCAGTTGAGTTAAATGATGACAAAATATTGTTGCTATTAGCATCTTTCCCTCCAATAATTAACATCTCAATTTTATCTTGTCACACACGTGCGCATGGGAGGCAGCTAAAGGGCTTAAATGAGGGCAATTCCGAATCAGACCGGAATGTAGGAGAGTGCACTGATTCTTTTTCTCGCTTTTCTGCAGACCATTCACGGTGAAATTCCGCTTGGCCCTGTTGACATTATTTCCGGGTCCGAACCCATGGATGAAGACCTTTCCGGTTCCCACACCTTTGATGTCATTTTCAGGCCCGTGCCCATGGTTGAAGACCCTTCTGATCCCGGCCCCTTTGACGTCACTTCCTATACTGACCTTTAAAAGCCTCCACCTTTCCCATATCCCCTCAGTTCTGTTTTGGACTCCGGTTTGTGCACATCATTGCTATCACTTGTTTGCAATTTTGTAGCCAGGAAAACAATATACGGGTGGCTGCCCCAAACCTTGCTATGGCTCTTGTTCGAGTTTGTGACAATCTGTTTTTAAAGAGCAATAGTTCTCATAAATCCACTCCTTTAATTCACTAACACATCTAATTAAGGACAATATCAGAGAAATGCCATGTTGTCTAAAAGAAACATATAACGTCTGTGTACAAGTGAAAATTAACATTATGTTCCCTAATGATAGATCCCTGTGGAAGCATGTTAAGTGAAAACAGTAAAGGTCCCAGTATTGAGCCTTGTGTGACACCATATCTCACTTCTGTGTATAATGATGGAGCACTGTCTGCACATTTCTGTACTTACTGGAATTGTTTTGATAAATAAGAACTAAACCAGGCAAGGACATTGCCTCTAAACCCAATGTCATTTTCCAGCCTTTGTAGTAAAATAGATTGGTCAACAGTATCAAATGCTGTGCTTAAGTCTATCAACATAATTACATTGGAATTTCTTTCATCAGTGGATATCAGAATATTGTTTACAACACATGTTAGTGCCATTTCTGCACTATGATCAGTGTGGAAGCCAGACTGGAAATTCTCCAATAAATTGTGATGTATAAGGTGTGACTGGAGCTGATTGGTGACTACTTTTTCAATTATTTTAGAGAGAAATAAATTTGAAATGGGTCTATAATTATTAAGTATATATGGGTCTAGGTCTGTTTTTTTTAAGTAATGGTTCGATGACTGACACTTTTAGTGCATCAGGTACTGCTCCATGCAGTAGTGAGCTCTTGATAATTCTAAGAATAGGTGCTACAAGAACATCCATTTTGCTTTTCATTAGTTTTGTTGGCACTGGATCTAGGAGACAAGTAGTAGGTTTCATTTTAAAAATTAAGGATAAAACTTCCTGTTCTGTTACAGGATTAAAATTATTAAAGTGTTGAATGCAAATTGAAAACAGGGTTTGCCAGACTAGTATGTAGTTTGCACTGTGATGCTGAGATCTTATATTTTTAATTTTCTCATTAAAGTCTCAACTGCTAATATCTATTGGTATTTTGCACTGTAGTTGTGAATTCCCATTTGTTAAATTGGCCACTGTTCTAAACAGTATACAAGGATCATTATTGTTGTTATTTGTTATTTCAGAATAGTAGTGTGAGCAAGCTATGGAGATAAACTCAGGAGAAAGTACAGGCCAAGACAGTAACTGTGCAACAAAACATTTCAGGACAGTTGTGACCACTGATGGTGTGTGTGGCAAAGCAGTATTCTGCTGTAAAGGCAGATGTCTAAGAGATGTGACCAGAGGGCTTTGATCTAAAACCAGCAGCATAGACCGTGTCCCTCACTGTCCAGTCACTGATGTGAGCATTGGGTCTGCCAGCACTATCAATGTCAAATCAAAAATGTTTAAACAAGAATGACCAGTCTGATGTGTCAGTCCTGCTCTGCCGTGGTCGCTCTTTTGTGCTATAGCCTTACCAGCATATAAGACACAGCTGAGCGGCTTTAATCTATTGTGATTAGCAGCGCTGGCACATGACATACCTTCTTACTCTCACTCTCCGTTCCTGTGGTTTCATTCAAGGTATTGTGGAATGCACAGTACACTGGCTTTTGTCTTTCTGTGCAGCAAGCTTTAAATGAAGAATTCTTTCAAGGGGGTCTGATCAGGCAATGTTCCCCCTGAACCTTGTAGGGTACAAATGCACCTAATGGTCCTTTTCTTGAATGCAAAGCCTCACAGCACAAGCGCTATTGCTTTTTCAGGGGACTAAAACAAATTAACAACTTTTTGTAAAATTCTCCTAGCTATACATTAATAGTTCTGATTCTAGAAAATATTTCTGTTTACAATCAATATACAGTAGTTACAGTAGAAGCTATATTGTCTTGACCTGCTGTTTTTGATGCACAAAAAATTAATATGTTGGGATTGACAACAGGCTTGGGCAGGCATCCTGGCCGGGATGGCACAAGCTTCCTTACCTGGATGGTTCACCAGCCCATTGGAGGCACAAGAAGGTAGGCAAAGTTCTTCTTGCCTCAGCAAGTAGAGAGGCAAAAGACACCAGTGTGGCAATGGGCTGGACTGAGGAATAATACCCTGCTGGGAATCCAGTGTGGTGGAAGAACAGGGGGAGACAACCTGGCACTGCTACTTGCTTGCCCAACACACTAGGTAGCAGCCATCCTGAGCAATGCTACGTGTGTGGATGTAACTGACTGGAATCCATCCTACTCCACTTTTTGTTGATTAAATTCAACTCAGAGGGCACGTAAGGGCGAAACAAAAGTTTATATATTTTTTGCCTTTCTAGAAACAAAAAGACAAGAGAACGGGGCATTACACAAATAGCTTCTCCAGCATGCCCCTTCAGCATCCACCGTGCTTCTGCCTTTTTTTTGTTTAATAACACATATTACATATAGAACTATATATTATTCACATTTTACCATGAAAACTATTTACAATATAAATAGCCTTACACAATAAAAATATTCTGAATTTATAATGTTATATATTATTAACAAAAAATAGAATAGCATACCTTTCTAGAAACAAAAAGAAAAAATGGCAGGATGTCACACAAACAGCATTTCTCCAAGGCCTATTAAATAATAAATAAAATTTATTACTACTTATTATAAACACAACTATTAATACAAAATAAATAAAATAATGTTAAAAAGATAAAAACCCAAAATATACAAAAGGTTAAAAGAATAACCATTAACTTTGGGGAAAGTTGAAAACCTGACTTATTCCCTACAGCATCCACCATGCTTCTAGCAGCTTAACAGAGAAACCTGGTGCATGCGGTCTGTGGGGTGTAACATTAATTAGCGCCCATACTATATCAGGTTTTTTTTTTTATAATCAGTTTTTTAATAACTATATTTTAGAACAATTTATTTTGGAGTTCATAAATTCAAATTCAAAAGACAGATTACACTTTGCTACAAGAACACCCTCAAGGCATGCTGGAAACTATAGTCCTATAGAGCAGTCTTGTCGGGTTCCGTTGCATTGATTCACCGTCCCTACTTTGTGGAACTTCCATTTGACCCTGAATCACTTCCAACAGGCTATGTCCTAGCACCAGAAATACCTCTGGGTCTAAGATAAAAGAAGTCACTCAATCTCATCCAGGCAAGTCTGAGTCAGGTGGAAGATGGACAAGCATACACTGAAGGAGTAACCTGGCTTTTTTATAAATAATATGAAGTACTTACCATTATAAAGTTCAATAATACAACAGTGAGTGTGGAGTTAAGGTAATCATTTTTGCACCTGTGGATTCAGCTACTGGAGAAATAGTTATGGTGTGAGCTCTGTTTACCAAATCTTCAAACTGTTAAACAATATAGCATTTAACTGCATCTGAATCTTAATCCAATTTTTGGAAATTACCATAATCTCTTAAACTGGTATGATCACATGAAGAACATAAGAGCTCTTCAACAAAGGACATCTTGCGCAGGGAACAAAAAGGGTTTAAATGTTGTGAATCAGAAATGGTGTACTACCTGAAGTGATAATGGAGCTCCCTTCATGGTGGAACTGTATAATAAAATGTGTACGAGTAAGAGAAAAAATATAATTTGTAAAAGAGTAGACAAGAGAGGCATGAAAAGGACTGGTATTCCACCCCGTATACTTGAAATTATGCTTTGCCGAAAGAAAGAAAAATTAGCAACAAAGAATAGTCTCTCAGAACGTTATCCAATATGGGACTGTTGGAGAGAGGGATCTAATGGGCTTTTATATGGTGGAGGGAGGAAGAGGCGTGTCTTTGGAGGAGGTAGTGAAGTATACGAAGGAACCAGACTAGGGTTAGAGTGGTTTCACTTCTGGGAATCTGTAGAGGAAGGATAAAGAATTTTAGTGCATCCCGTCAACCCCTGTCTCAGCATACAAGATTCAGTTAAGCCCTTTTACTGCCTCCCATGCACACGTGTGTGACTCATTCTTAGACAAATATCATCATTCACACTTTCAAAAAGACATTGTACAGGATGTCCCACAATGAATCATATATCTCTGCCAGGTTTTACCATATTTGATAATTGCTTGCCAATAGTCTCTACTCACATTTACTATAGTCCTTTCAGTCAATTTGATCTGCTGTTTGTTTGACATCTGTGATGACTATTAGATATCCTCTGGGAAGTACAGGAGAATAGTGATTGACCTGAAAGAAGTATGATCTCTTATTACATGTCAGTGCAGAAAAATTGTGATGGGCATGTCACAGCTTTTAAAGGAGAATCTGGAAGGAGGAGAGACGAGAGCCAAAAGCCTGCTGACAGCAAAGGTCCAGGGATTTCACAGTAAGATGAAAAATGTTGGATTTGTATGAGCTAAGCAGCTTGTAACAGAAGTAAGCCTGATGAGGAAGAGCCAACTGCATAGAATAAAGGGAAAGCAGCAAGTTGTTTTTGTGACAAAGGTGGTAAAGATATTCAGATCTAGTGCCATTAGGGAAGTAAGTGCCATAGCTCTAAAATCTCAAGGCTTAATCTTTCTTTTAATAAGTGTTAATAAAATACAAGAAGTGTTATTTACTATAAAATACAAGTTAGATAAATATGTGCAGAATCATATGAATCATGAATCATAGTATGTAGGTAAATGTTTTAAAAGTTAAGGAAAGTCTAGGATATATGCATATAAGTGTTTGTAAAATCTTCATCAAAGTAAAGCATAGACTCATTTTAAGAGTAATAATTTACTGATATAAATGGGACAAAAGCAACACATACACATCAAACACAATCAGTCACAGTACTAGTGACGATATTTATAAGAATCAATATTTATTACACAATATTGATTTCAGCAACAAACAGCCAATAATGTGATAGAGAATTTAAAATTTAATTTCTCTTCATTGCCATTGTTAAGGAGCACTAGCACGGTATGAGGTTAGACCACCGACATGTGATGAGAAGCAATGAAGAGGACCCTTCATCGTTACAAAGATGTCTTGTAAAAATTCAGCAAGTTCCACCATGTAAGTCAAATACTGAAATACAGTATACCAATTGATGCATTCATAATGGCTTTTTCTCAAACCTGCTTCCTGAAGGCCAAAATCTATGCTGTTAGTCTAGTCCTGCAGAGCCAGCGTAAAGTCACAAGTACACTGCAGATTCCTGTGTTTGAGCGACACGGCATGCTCAAAAAATACACATGTAATGCCACGAAAAGTGCACGCAGACACTTCAGTTCGCAAGCATTGGTACGTGAATGCAGGTCAGACTTCTTTTTTAGGGCACATACACCGTCCAGATGTAAACAATAGCTTGGAGAGTCATTTGCAAACTGAAGAGTCTATAGCTGCAGGTGGAAACTGCTGTCACTGTACTTTGTGTATAAGAGCCAGATCGAATGTTATTTACTTATTTACCTTGGTTTATTTACTTACTTTCTACATCGTAAAGTATGAAGTAGAATGCAGAGCTATTGCACGTGCTTTATGTGAAAACAGCAGTGTCAGATGGGGGGGGTGGGGTAGGGTGGAATCGTGAACGCGACTGAGAGAATAAAACTGAGTAAAAACAACTAAAACAAAGCTAATCTTTACAAGTATCATATATCATATATTTACATTTCTAAAATAGTAAGAATACAAGCAGCTCACTTCTCAAAACGGATTCGTCGGGGATTGAACCCGTGAAGCTTTGATTACCAGTCAACAACTGATACTGTTGCACCATGGAAGTGGTCGTAGTAAATGTGTGTCACCCTAACGCGGGTTCTTTTTCTGCAGTTATATTTTTGAATAAAAGTGCACTTGTTCTGTTATATTTGTACCTTTTGTGAAAGTGTTTCTTTGATATTTGGACTTCAGGCTTCACACATTATAAACTTCATGTCTACATTTTGTCAATTATTACTAAGACGTGAAAAACGTTTCTGTTTTAACGATGAGTTTACATAGATCATTGTAGACATGGAACACACATGAAATGCATGTGTTCCAAATAACAATATAGTATTTATAAAAGGTGTGATTTTGATTGACTTCTCACTCTATACAACTCCAAGCAACTGACACGCAGGTAAACAGATTTGAGCTGAGAAAACTGTGCGCCGGTGGGGGATGTGATAGTAGGCTGCTTGCTGCAAATCAACACATTTACAGGACAAAAGATGCTGATGGAGAAGTGTGAAGCAATTTAAGGTGGGACAGATCTACGAGTTTTTTCGTAGGCTCTGGTAATTCTAGTGTTAACCTAATAACCATGTCTTAATATTAATAGTAAACCAGAGTAGCTGAGAAAAACTCACAGAGATACAGAGAGAAAGTGGAAACTCCCAACAGACTGGTAATGTTAATGATTATGGCAACCCATATGGCTATGCCCTTCTTTATTTCTGGTAGGAAAAAATAGGAAATGGAATGACTTGGGAGACATAGAAATGTACAAAAATCAAAATGAAAATAAAAATACCTCTTGTAGATCAATATGTGTAGTTTATATAGGATTCATATTTGTCACTTAAATGTATTTCTTCCTTGTAAAGTAAAATTGATTCAGAGTTAGGCAATCACACAAGCAAAGATGGAAATGCATCATCAATATGACATTTATGGAAAATCATTAAATATTTTGTGTTTGGAGTTCAAAAAATGTCCAGAGCTTGATCTTTCCTTAAAAAAAAAATAAATAAATAAATAACACTGTTTTAATTTATGGAAGTGACATTTATTTAAAATGTTTATGGTGTTACATACAAAGTAACTTCCTATATGAGAGTATATTTTAAAGAAATGATGAGATGCAGTTTTATTTTTCCTTGATTTTTATAATTCCTAAATTGCAATGGCACACTAAAACATCCTGGAAATGTCATGTGTCACAGGGCACACATTGGTCTCGCTTTGCCCACAATGCTGCCTGCATTGGTTCTGAATCCACCAACCCTGATCAGACAGGAGGAGAAGGGTTTAATAACTTCATTGTATGAATAACATGTGGCACATGTTAAAGACCTGAAATTATCATTCAGCACTGAAAAGTTTTGGTCACACTTTAGTTTAGGTATCCTTTATAAACAACTATCATATTATTATCAGTCAGCTGTTATCTGTCTATAAACATTTTATTAACTATACTTGAAGCAATAGTCATGGGAGTAATTAGTTGTATCATTTGTCTACACCCATTACAAGCCTAAACAAGTAAATCTTAAGTGGGTTTAATGACAGGAGAAGACCATTTACATTTATTTGCTTAGCAGACGCTTTTATCCAAAGTGACTTACAACAAAGGTAAACATAATCTAGTAACATTAGGTTAGGGCCTGTTTGTTCAACAAATGTGATAGGATTGCCACAAGTGAAAAGATGTAAAAACTAATAATTTATAATCATAGATAACTAATAAAGCAATTAAACTTAAATAACAAATTAAAAAACAATATAAAGGATCACAGAGCATAGTTTTTTTTTCTTCAATCAAGTAGACAGATATTCACAGAACAGATGGGTCTTTAATTGCTTAAATACATTGAGAGAGTCAGCAGTACTGATGGAGATGGGTAGCCCATTCCACCAACTGGGAACTACACAGGTAAAGAGTTTGACTTGAGACTTGATACCACACAGAGGTGACATCACCAGATGCTGATCATCAACAGACCCGAGTGGGTGAGAAGGAGCATTGCACCTCATCAGTGTCTCCATATACACAGGTGACTCTGTAGACAAGCATCAGGGATTTGAATTTAATGCGTGCTGCTACAGGTAACAAATGTAGTGACCTGCAGAAAGGAGTGACATGTGCCCATTTCAGCTGGTTAAAATACAAGATGGGCTGCAGTATTCTGGATCATCTGCAGTGGCTTGATAGCACATGTGGGTACTTCTGCCAGAAGAGAGTTGCAGTAGTCAAGATGTAACAAGGCCAGAGCCTGGAGCAGAAATTGTGCTGCATACTGTCAGATAAGGTATATTGTACAGAGTGAACCTGCATGAACAAGAGACAGTAGAAATGTGGTAAGAAAAAAATAGCTACTCATCAGTCACAACCCTAAGGTGAGCCAAGCTGTACAGAGATGGGGGGTTGAACAAACTGCTGGCCAGGATATAAAGAAGCTAATTTTTTGCTAGGTTGAGCTATAGATGGTGGTTCCTCATCCAGGTTGAGATATCACTAAGTCATTCAAAGACTCCAGCTGATACCGTATTGTCTTCCAGAGGGAATGACAGGTACAACTGTGTATCATCAGCATAGCACTGATAAGAGAACCCATGGGATTGGATGATGGAGCCCTGCAAGGTGTACCGAGAGAAAAGTAGAGGACCCAGCACTGATCCTTGGGGTACACCTGTGCATGTCTGGTGTGACTTTGACAGTTCCCCTCGCCAGGACATGCTGTAGGATCTGCCTGAGATGTAGGACTCAAACCATCTCAGAGCATTGCCAATGATGCCAGTGTCAGAGAGGGTGACAAGAAGGATGTCATGTTTGACTGTGTCAAAAGCAGAAGAGAGATTTAGCAGGATTTGGACTGATGACATGTTGGTAGCTCTAGCAATTCATTGTTGGTCGACCAATGTTAGTAGAGCCATCTCAGCTGAGTGGTTCCTCTTGAAGCCAGACTGGTTTGTATCAAGCAATCCATTCTATAAAAAGAAGAAAGAGACCTGGTTAGAAACAGCACACTCAAATGTTTTGGAAGAAAGGAAAGTAGAGAAACAAGCCTGTAATTGTTAACTTGGGATGGATGAAGTGTTGGTTTTTTGAGAAGTGGGGTTATAAAAGCATGTTAGAAGGAGGTAGAAAATGTGCCTGAGCTGAGTGTGGTGTTAATTATATGTGTATTTGCAGGAATGAGTGAGGGGGAGATGGCCTGAAGGAGATGTGAGGCTCAAGTGTACAGGTAGTGGGGTGATTTTTAGAAGAGGTCGGAAATGTCAATGGCAGAGTGGAGAGAATGTGGAGAATGTTGGGTGATGTTTGGAAAGAATCAGAGTGGGTGGCTGCGAGGATGAGAACTGATTGCTGATGACAGCCATCCAATCCTGAAGAAAGGAACAGGAAACATGCATTAGCAGTAAGGTGAGGAGTCTAGGCAGAAAAAAATGTTAAATACAGTAGTGGCATGAATGGCTAACCAGCAGTTTTTGTGGAAAAGAAGAGTCAAAACTGTAAGCAGATATAAAGGCAAAAAATACAGCCTACCTTATTACAGGTAAAGTGGAATCCTCTAGGATTTTTGACCACTTGGAAGAAAACTCATAAGCCTGAGTAAACCCTACCAGTAGGGTGAATGGTTTTTCAATTCTTTGTTAGCTGAACAAATATTATCCATCTGCATAGACTTTCCCTCTATTGCTTTTTCAATAATTTGTTTTATCTGAAGACTTTTTTTTTTTTTTTTTTTCTAATCAATTTCCATCATTTCATTAAGGACTGTTTATTTTTTAATTGTGTTTATTTTTGTGGTCTTTATATATGTGTTTGGTATTGGGGAAGGCATTGTTTGGGGTTCTTTATTATACTGTCTGTTATTTAACTTTCATTCATTCAACTTAAATATATACTGTAGATCTAACTTTTATGGTATGGTCTGTACTGTGTGAGGTCAGTAGGGAAGTAGTGTTTGTTACCTGTTCTCTATTATTTTTTATGTAATATTGTTTTGGTATTGGTTATAACAATGATAAATTTTCATTAAGAACAGAAAGACTCTTAATATGTTGCTGTCATTTTTAATTGTTTATATCTTGTTTAATAAGAGTTATAGTATGCTTTATAACATGTGGACTGTTAATACCTACTCATAATGGATAGCTAAACGAAAATGCTATTTATCACACTTTTGTTGTGCATTTACATAACCACAATATCCTCTTAGCTCTGTTCAATTTGAATGTTCTGTTAAGATATGGATTAATGAGAAATTGTGTTTAATATGCCTTCAGTAAGTTTTTAAGAACTAAAACTCTAATGTCAAGAGCATGATATTCTAAAACAGATTAAGAGAATGCCTCAAGACCCAAAACAAGAGTGAATATTAAATATATTCCATAAGTTCCATGGTGACATGGCATTATTCTTAATACAACTGGCACTGAACATTTCATCGAAATTCAATGATTTATTTAGAATATGCTAAAGACAATCTTATCATGGGCTTCAGAATGATACAGTGGATTGTTCTGTTACTAGAACCAAAATGCAACACTAAAATAACATGTATATTTTTTTTATCAGCAATTGATTCACTTATATATTAGTAAATTTACCAGATGCTAAGGAAACACTTCTTGGTATTTGTAATATTATTGTAAGAGCCAATCTTAGAAAGTTTTAGAATCTTAGAAAGATTGAGCTATGCCTGGACATCTTTATAACAGCACAAGTCTCTGACAACACATTTCCAGGCAAACCGCTTCTTAGTAACAGCTACATCACAATCGAGATACTCCACCAACACAGACAAGTTGGGCTTCCTTAACTCAGGGAAAAGCTCAAGCAATCTTCCACGTTGCCTTACATTCTATCACAGTCTCTTAAAACTTCTCAAATTCATGTATGGCGACTTTGCTTTCATTTACGATCATGCATAGATAGAACACAAGAGCACAGTACCTCGCAGTAGCTCAGTTCTTTTTCTTTCGTTGATGAGTTTTGGAACACAAGTGTCCTCAGATGGTAGTTTCCATTTCTAGTTCAACGCCTTCAGATGGCAGCCTCTGAAAGTCAGAAGGCAGTTGCTGAAATTGCTAAAATGTTAGCCCAACAAAGACATAAGCAAAATGAGTCTTCTGTACCACGTGGTGAAGTACCACACAGACAGGTTCATTTATTTGCAGGTGACGCATTGGCCTAAAGTATCTATCTATCTATCTATACAGACTTTATCAGGGCATTTGACCGTGACGTAGGAGACATGGTGGAGAACCCCCAAGACAAACTGGATTATTTAGCGAAATTTACTAAGGTTCACCATATGAAATTGTTAAAGGCTGTACCTACCTACCACCAGAGGAAGGCTACAAAAAAGGACAGAAAGCAGCTTGAAAGCTATTATAGAAAACAACTACAGATAACCAATGCATATCTAGAGAAAGCAATGAAGTGGCCTCAAATAAAATCAAATGATGGAGCAGGTCTGAAACATTTTTCATATCTTAGTAATAATTGACAAAATGTAGACATGAAGTGTATAATGTGTTAGGACTGAAGTCCAAATATCAAAAAATGATACAAGTATAACAAAACAAGCACACTTTTATCCAAAATATAACCATAGAAAAAGAAATCCGGTTAGGTACGACACTGACGCGACCACTTGGGTTGTGCAACGGTAAGAACTGCTGACTCATAATCAAGTGGTTCCCGGTCCATTTTGAGTAGTGAGCTACTCTTATTGTTACTATTACATTTATTTATTAACAGAATAAAAACATACATTTGATTTGAGTCTGTAATAGCTGGTGTAAATTTATGGTACTTGTAAAAGTTAGCGTTTTTTTTTTATTCAGTTTTATTCTCTCAGTCATGTTCACGGTCCACCCAATCTGACACTGTTAGTTTTCAAATAAAGACGTACTATAACAGAGGTGAACTCAGATGAGGATGAGGGTATTACATCGGAGAAAGAGAACAGAAGCCCTCCCCACAAGAAATGTCCACTCACAGATAAGAACACGGCAGCTACACCATGCGTAAAGGCGAACGATGACACCATTTGGATGCAGTAAGAGGTCAGGCAACATTCTGCCAGGGTATCGTGCAAAGTCCTGTTTGCGATTATGTTTTGTAATGGTCTTTATATGAAAAACAATTATATGTTACTTATATAAAAGACAGATCAAATGTTGTTTGCCTATTTACTTTGATTTATTTACTTATATTCCTAAAGTCACAAGTAGATTGCAGAGCTTCCTGTGTTTGTGTGGTGGGGGGATGGGATAGCAGGCTGCTTGCTGGGTGTGCTGATCAACATATTTACAAAGCAAAAGACGGTGATGGAGAGGTGCGAAGGAATTTAAGGTGGCCCGGGATTGCAAGTTTTTTTTTCGTAGGCTTCAGGGATTCTAGTGTTAATAGCTGTATGAATGTCATGAATAACGTGAGAAATGGACAAGAATTTGATAACAAGGCAAACATGCTTACTATACTCTCAAAGCTTCACCACCAGCTGCAAAGAAAGTGGGTAACACAGTTTGTGACATAGATGAATAGAAAGGCCGAAGTACTCAACTAATCGACTGACAGGCTAAAAGACCTTTGCATCCTGTGCACCATGTGGCCTATCAAAGCCATACACCAAGGAGAAAAAAGAAGACCAACAAGGGTAAGTCTCCTCTGAAAAGTGGCCAGAGAACAGGAAGTATTTTCACTACAAGTATTTCTGATGTTGCTGAAAAGAGGATTCGAGAAACCTTGGTCAAAAAGACTGCCACTGCCATTTGTGCATTTAAAAAGCTTTGTGTATTCTGCAGTGGCCAACATACTCTTGCTGAATGTAGTAAAATAAAAGGATTGTCACATAAAGACAAAATTGACTTTCTAAAATTTAAAGGTTTATGCTTTCATTGTCTCCAACAGAAGCGCCTTGGTAAGAATTGTAAAGAAAGAATGGAGTGTCAGTTGTGTTCTTTGCAGGACCCAGACATCTTGCACATCAAAAAAGAGAATGGAGCAACATCCACTAAAGCTACATGCAGTTAGGCAACACCAACTGAATGGGCAACCAGGAAGAGGACTTGCCCCCTTACTGGGGCCGGAGAATAATATGCACTGCATGTGGTCCCCGTTAAAGTAAAATCCAAGATGAGCGAAAGGTATGTAGAAACATACGCCCTTGAAGACTCTGGTAGTACAGTAAAAATTTGTACTGGTAATCTTCAGAGATGGTTAAACCTTCATGGAAGAAGTAAACTCAAGTATTCCTAAAAACTAAAGATAATCATAATAATGACTCAAAAGTGCCAGCTAAATGTTCTATCTAGTGCCAGCTAAATTTTCTATCTAGTTTTTGGTCTCAATGATAATGAATATATTGTTTTGGCAAAGGTCTATACGCAGGTCTCTAATCCAGTGGGAAGATAAAATATTCTTCAACAAGAAGATATCCAGAAGTGGACATATCTTGAGGAGGTACGTCTACCATTCATAGACTCTGAAGTAGATTTTTTAATAGGTATCAACATCCCCAAGGCCTTCAAGCCATGACAAATCATATCTAGAAAACCAGGTGGACCTCACGCTGTGAAGACTGCACTTGGATGGATGATTGGTGGGCCATACAAAGAAATAGATGACCTCACAAAGCACAGTGGTAAGCTGCCTAAACATCCAATCAATCGTGTGTTAATAACAGAAATAGAAGAAATGTTACATCAACAGTACAACTCAAACTTTCCAGAGCGCAGCAGTGAAGAGAAGGAAGAAATGTTGCTGGAGTTTATGTGCATAGCCTCAGAATCTGCAACACTGCTAGGTGGCCACTATTGCTTAAATTTGCCTTTGAAGGATGAAACACTTAAAATGCCAAACAATCACTGTATTGCTCAACAGCGTGCTATTGGGCTCAAGCAGAAAACTGAGCAAAAATTCAGGTTTCCACAAAGACTATAAAGCTTTCATGAGAGACATTATTAAGAAGGCTTACACAGTGAAGGTCCCCAAAGAAAGCCTGAATTGCCATGAAGGCAGGGTGTGGTACATTCCACATCACGGTGTGTATCATCCAAAGAAAAATAAGATTTCAGTGGTCTTTGATTGTACAGCCACCTACCATGGGACATCGCTTAATGAACAACTATTAAAAGGTCCAGAAACAACTAACACACTCATTGGCATCCTTACAAGGTTCAGAGAGGAGCCAGTAGTATTAATGGCAGACATTAAAGCAATGTTCTACCAACTTAAAGTCCTAGATAAAGACGCCGATCTCTTATGCTTTTTGTAGTGGCCTGAAGGAAATCTAAGTAATGACTTGGAGGAATTTAAAATGATAATATCTTTTTGGTGCTACTTCTTTATCCAGCTTCTTATGCTTTGCGTAGAACAGCCAAAGATGCCAGAGAAACATTTCCTGAAGAAACCATTAACACCATACTCAATAATATCTATGTGGATGACTGCTAGAAGTCAGTAGCAATAGAAGAACAAGCAATAAACCTGGCAAAGGACCTTCAAGCTCTATGCCTCATGGGGGATTCCACCTAACCACATGGGTGAATAACAGCAGAGTAGTTTTATTGTCTATTCCAAAAGAAGACAGAGCTCTTGAACTAAAGAACTTAGACTTGAGCCACAGTCTGGTTCCAACAGAATGTGCCCTGGGCATTCAGTGGTGCACAGAAACTGACAGTTTCCAATTCAAGATAAAGTTACAAAACTAGCCCGCTACAAGGTGCGGTATCCTGTCTGTTGTTAGCTTAGTTTATGAAACTTTATTTTGATTTCTAGCACCTGCTATACTGCCAGCTAAGCTTATTTTAAGGGACTTGTGCACAGATAAATGTGGGTGGGATGAAGATGTGGAAGTCAAGCACATTCATAAATGGAAAAAATGGTTGGATGACTTACAGTTACTAGCAAACTACAACATAAACAGATGCATCAAATCTGCACAGTTTGGAATCAAAAGGTCAGCACAAGTGCACCATTTTGCAGATGCCAGTCTGAAGGTCTGAAGATAGGTATGGCACTGTTACATATCTTCTCTTGACTAACAAAGAAGGCAATAAACATTTTTCACTCTTGATGAAAGAGTCAAGAGTTGCACCATTGAAGCATGTCATGGTTCCAAGACTGGAGCTGACAGCAGCTTTTGAGGCACTCAAAATGGACAGAATGCTAAAAGGTGAGCTTCAAATATGCCTACAAGAATCTACATTTTGGACTGACAGCACCTCAGTGCTAAAACAAATTTTAAATGAAACCACTTGATTCAAGTCTTTTGTTGCCAACAGAATTTCAGTGATCAAAGGTTATTCATGACCTTCACAGTGGAAGTATGTTACATCTGTCCAAAATCCGATAGGTCAAGTATCCAGAGGGCTAAGTACAGAAAGGTTCATCAGAAGCACCACATGGTCACAGGGTCCAAGTTACTTATTGAAGCCAGAAGGTGAGTGGCCAAAAAGACCAGATCAATTGAACTATTCGCTTTTTGAAGATGACCTAGAAATTAAAATCTGTGCAGTTAACATGACAAGAGTAGACGTGGTTACCAAGCCCATCAATAAACTAATCACCTACTTTTCAGAATGGATACATTTGGAGAAAGCATTGGCTTGGCTCCGCAATTTTAAAGACATTCTGCTGCACTTAAAATAATGAAAGAAAAATGTTTCAACTAGAAGTCAGTCAATCTGGAAGTAATCCAGAAGAAGAAAAAACACTCATCACAGAGCACATGAAAAAATACAAAGTGACTTTAAAACCAAGCCTGATTTCTTCAAAAGACGTAGCTTAAGCTGAAACAGAGCTTATCTGCCTCAGTCAACTGCAAGAATTTCCAGAAGTATTAAAGGCTTTAAAGAAAAATGCTTGTGTAAAAAAGAACAGTCAAATCTTCAAACTTGACCCAGTCATATAAGATGGAATTCTGAGAGTTGAAGGAAGACTCAACAAAGCTGCAGTACCAGAAGAAGCTAAACATCCTGCAATTCTTCACAAGCATTCACATATTGCTTCCAATATATTGTAGCACATTCATAAAAAAATTGGATGCTGTGGGTGCAATTATATGCTCGTACAGTTATGCCAGAAGTATTGGATACCTTAAGCAAATTCAGCTATCAGAAAAATCATTTAAAAGTGTCCTAACATTCATAAGATACAATGCGAAAGCAGGAGAACAAAAAATGGCAGAGCTGAAGTGTCGTGAATAGACACTGAAGAAAAGACAGATGCTGGCGATCCCAGTGAATCGTTTTGGTATAAGGCGCTGAGTGGTATGTAGCGGGCTGAGATGGAATAAGGAATATATATATATAAAAAAAAGAAGACTTTGGGGAAGTACAAAATGGATGGAGGATAGAGAGAGAGAGAGAGAGATCAAGTTTGGGTTGCCACTTAAAACAATTGTGACACTGTGGAACACAGAGCTTTTAGGAGGATTTCATGCAATGATAACTCTGGATGTAAGTTATTCCAGTACGTGGGTGCCGAGGAAAACACTGACTTTGGATTGGTGAGAAGTGACAGTGAGGTTGGAACAAAGAAAGCAGAGAGAGGATTTAAGACAAACAGGAGACCCTGTGAGTTGGATAACAGAAAATTGAGGGGGACCCTGCTACTCCCAACTGCTGAAGTAGAAACTCTGGTGTCAAACTCTTATTTTTTTTTTGTAACCTATATGTTTAGCCATATTAAAGGATATATTGAGTTACTGAGATACGATAGATGCTATATGTAATTTCTAAGAAATGTTCGGAAGTAATAAGATGTCATATTTAGTTTTCTAACAAAAAGTGCGAAAGGAGTCTGAAAACTTAAGAAAAAGAAATTGCTTTTATTGTTTATGGTCTTAATTATCAAAGTAAAATATTTAGAATTTTTTTTATTTAAAGAAAAACTGTTTTGGGGGTGTGTTAAATAAATGTTAATTTTCTTCAGAATTGTAAAACTGGGTCATTTGCATTGCCATTAATTAATATTATACTATTAAGTGTGCAGAAAGGGGGACGGCATTGCTCAGGTGGAAGGATACTTTATAATTCAAGAGAGGTGGCCACAGCCAAACAATTGGTGAGTGGCAGTAGGGCGTTACATTTGCAGTTTTATTGCTAGTGATTTGAAAACAATAGTTAGTGTAAAAGTATAGTTTATGGCTCTTATTAAAGTAAAATATAGTAATTTTCTCTGCTCTTGTGAAAACAATTAGGGGCCGGAAATGTAAGAGCCAATCTTAGAAAGTTAAAGCTTTAAGTTAAATTTATATTAGTGTTTGCTTAAGTAGAATAGAATATAATTTTCTTTTGTGGCAATATATTATGTTATAGCCCTTACCCCCTGTAGTCAATATGAGATAGAACTTTCTTAGTTATATCTGTAATGCAGTGTGTTATTTAAGTCAGTGTGTGTTTTGGAATAGGCTCATAGCTAGCATGGACTGAAAGACCCATTTGCAGTTTGTAAATGGGATAGGCATACTGTCTTCTGACCATTTAGAAATGGTTCAATTGTATGAGCAAACTTAAAGAATGAAACAAGATATATAAACTTTAAACAGAAATTTTCTTAAACAAGAACTTTTCTTTTCTTTGCTTTATCAATTTTGACACTATTTTTGTGTGAACTGTTTTACCTACAGCTTTTAAAAACAAAGATATTTTGTCTGTGGAATCATTTCAACGTGTCATACTTTTTGGCAGAATCCCATGAAGCATACGAAAGCTGCAGAACTTTGGTAATTTTGGGGAAAGGCAGCTACAATTCTCATTGACTCAAAGGCTGTGCTTTTTGAATTTGTTTGTTCACTTTCCTTTCAAAATCAAATTAATCATGTTTAGACAATAGAAGTGAGAAATAAACTACCAAAATTCTTCTGTTGGAGATTGTCACAAGAAAAAATAAACAAACAGAAAAAAAAGAAAATCTAATGTTATGCCCGGTATACTTTACCCTCTAGTCTTTAATGCTCTCTATGTGGTCCTTTACTTGAGGTGCTAGGGTTAAACCATTTGTTATTTATATATTTATATTTGAAATGCTGAACCCCATGTAGATAAACATTAAATTTTTTTTTATTTCACTGATAATTACCAAAAGGCTGATCATACAAAATACAAGCTAACTACAAGCATCAGTTAATATCATTGCTTTTGCTTTTGTTACTGTTTATACAAAACATTACTTAATTTGAGTATTACAGGGTTCTTGGGGTGCTTGAGACACTGCCTCATTTCATATTTTGCTTATACATTAAAAGATTTCCATAAAAAATAAAGAATTCTTCTATAACTACAATCATCCTTGTAAGGCAACTATTAACACACCGACATGGAATAACTCACTATAGTCACTTGAAGCAAACATGTTTTTTTAAAGTAAGTACTGCAGACAAAAGTCACAAAGCACTGAACAATAAAATACAGAATAAAATAAAATATCAAAACAACATAAACAACAAGGAAAATGTAAAAGTCAGCCACAGATGGCAAAGCCTGTCTGAATAAATGCATCTTAAGATGACATTTGAACAGTTCAATAGATTCTGCTGATCTCAGTGTCAGTGAGAGACTGTTCCATGATCTTGGAACAATGGACTAGAATGCGAGATCCCCACTTGTCTTTAGTCTGAAGAAGAAAACAAAAGGAGATCTAAGTAAACAGATCTCAGAGCATGGCCTGTTTCAGTATAATTCTATAGGAAGTTCTTGATATACTGGGGAGCCTGACCATGCAGAAATCGGTAAGTGAGTATCAGAATTTTGAACTGGATCCTATATTCCACTGAGATGAAATGTAGAGAGAATAAAAATGGGGAGATGTGAGTCCATTTGTGTGAATATGTTAAAAACCTGGCAGCTACATTTTGGATCGACTGAAGATGAGACTAACTAGCTTTACTCAGACAGGTAAAATGGAAATTTCAATAATTCAGACCTAATGAAATGAAAGCATGGATAAGCATTTCCATCTCAGCCCTGATAACAGCAGATCTCAACTTGGATAGGTTTCTTAAATGAAAAAGGAAGAGTGACTGAGACACCTGACCTGAGCATCAAAACTCAGAGATTGATCAAATATGACACCTGAATTATCTAGGGATGCATGAAAAGAATTACAGATGGTAGTAGATTTTTGAGTAACTGCGGGGTGCAGATCGGTCTGGCAAAATTAAGACCTCAGTTTTCTGAGCATTTAACTTTAAGTAGTGGTTAATAGTCATTCATTAACCTCCTTCACACAGTCAACCAAAGAAGACAACTTCTGTAGTTGTCTCGGCGTAATAGAATAATAAAGGTGAATAATAAAAATGGTAGGAGAATTGATCATTTTAACCAGAGGAAGCATATACAATGAAAACAAAATAGAACAGATCCTTGGGGCACCCCACAAGTCAAAGAGGCAGAAACAGAAGTATACTCACCCACATAGATAGATAAATATGAGGTAAACCAAGCCAAGGCTGAACCAGTGATATCCACAGAGTGATTTAACCTTGTTAAGAGGATCTTATGATGAGCCATGTTAAAGGATGAACTGAAATCAAAGAGTACTAACTTGGAACCCTAACCCCTGTCTACAACCATTAATAAATCCATCCATTCATTATCCAACCCGCTCTATCCTAACTACAGGGTCACGGGGGTCTGCTGGAGCCAATCCCAGCCAACACAGGGCACCAGGCAGGAAACAAACCCTGGGCAGGGTGCCAGCCCACTGCAGGGCATGCACACACACACCCACACACCAAGCACACACGAGGGACAATTTAGGATCGCCAGTGCACCTAACCTGCATGTCTTTGGACTATGGGAAGAAACCGGAGCACCCGGAGGAAACCCACACAGACACGGGGAGAACATGCAAACTCCACGCAGAGAGGACCCAGGAAGCGAACCCAGGTCTCCTAACTATGAGGCAGCAGCGCTACCCACTGCACCACTGTGCTGCCCCCATTAATAATATTAAAATATAATATTAATTAATAATCTAATATATTAATGGATATTTTAAACAGTGGAGTGATGCTTTCGATAGCCTGATTGGAAGAGCTCCATCAGCTTATTCTTCTCAAGAAAAACATCTAGCTGGCTTCAACAACCTTTCCTAAAATTTTGGAGAAAAACATTAGTTTAGAAATGGGCCTGTAACTTTTAGGAATGGAAGGATCAAAATTACTCCATGGGATAATTCTTCTGCTCATTACCAGACCCCTAAACAAGTCACTAAGAAAAATGGAGATTTAAAAAATAAAAATTGTATTCTCTCTTCTCACAGGTAGCAAGAAAATGCAGTCTACAAAGTGTTTTATTTTATTCTTGTATGGATGTGTTATTATCTACTATGCTGTTTTATGCATATCAAGCAAAGTTATGGATGTTTTTTCATTGTCATCTTCTTCTTCTTTCGGCTGCTCCCGTTAGGGGTTGCCACAGCGGATCATCTTCTTCCATATTTTTCTGTTCTTGTTCAGTTACACCCATCACCTGCATGTCCTCTCTCACCACATCCATAAACCTTTTCTTAGGCCTTCCTCTTTTCCTCTTCCCTGGCAGCTCTATCCTTAGCATCCTTCTCCCAATATACCCAGCATCTCTCCTCTGCACATGTCCAAACCAATGTAGTCTCGCCTCTCTGACTTTGTCTCCCAATCGTCCAACTTGAGCTGACCCTCTAATGTACTCATTTCTAATCCTATCCATCCTCGTCACACCCAGTGCAAATCTTAGCATCTTTAACTCTGCCACCTCCAGCTCTGTCTCCTGCTTTCTTGTCAGTGCCACTGTCTCCAACCCATATAACATAGCTGGTCTCACTACTGTCCTGTAGACCCTTCCCTTTCACTCTTGCTGATACCCGTCTGTCACAAATCACTCCTGGCACTCTTCTCCACCCATTCCACACTGCCTGCACTCTCTTTTTCACCTCTCTTCCACAATCCCCATTACTCTGTATTGCTGATCCCAAGTATTTAAACTCATCCACCTAATAATAATAATAATATTTATATTTTAGCAATCCCAAAGTGCTACAGAGTAAAAATAGAATAATAAAAAAAAACTGAAGAATCTATAAAATACTTTAACAAAATTACTTTCTAAAAAGATAAGTTTTTAGGTTTCGCTTAAAGGCCTCAGTCGACTCTGGGGCTCTCAGGTAATCAGGGAGGGCATTCCACAGCCTCGGCGCCACAGATGAAAACACCCTGTCACCCATGCTGCTGAGCTTAGTTCTGGGGACTTGAAGGGTGTTAGTGTGTACAGAGCGGAGGGAGCGTAAGGAGGTATGAGGGGTAAGGAGTTCCTGTAGATAAAGAGGGGCATGTCCATAAATGCACTGATGGGTAAGAAGGGAGACCTTACACTCTATTCTGAATGAAACAGGGAGCCAGTGAAGGGTTTTCAGAATTGGGGTGATGTGATCATGCTTTCGCACCCTCATCAAGATCCTGGCAGCGCTGTTCTGAATATACTGGAGTCTCTGGATACTCTTGCCAGGAATCCCAATGAGGACCGCATTACAGTAATCCAGCCTGGAAGAGACAAAGGCATGGACGAGCTTCTCTGCATCTGCCAGGGTGAGTAATGGGTGGAGTTTGGCGATGTTCTTGAGATGGTATAAACATGACTTACAGAGATATTTGATGTGGGTGTCAAAAGTAAGTTGGGAGTCCATTCTAACACCCAAATTAGTAACAGATGTGGAAAGAGGAATATTTTGGCCAGAGAAAGTAATACTGGTGATGGTAGAAGAGCGGAGATGATGTGAGGTACCAACTAAGATGGCTTCTGTTTTGGATCTATTCAACTGAAGAAAACTGAGCCTCATCCATGCCTCTATCTCCTCCAGGCAGGTAGTCAATGTAGATGTTGCCAGTGGAGCAGTAGAGGAGGTGGGAGTAGTCCTGAGGTAAAGCTGAGTGTCATCAGCATAGCAATAGAAAGATAAACCATGTCTGCCAATGACAATTCCAAGGGGAGCATGTAGATGGTAAAAAGGATAGGGCCCAGCACAGAGCCCTGTGGAACACCACAGGTGACGTTGTGGGTGTGGAACTTTGCGCTGCCAAGGGCGACATGCTCAGTTCTGCCAGTCAGGTATGATGTAAACCAATTTAGAACATTTCCTGAGAGTCCAATAGTGTATTGCAGGTGGTGAAGAAGGATGTTATGGTCTATTGTGTCAAAAGCAGCTGTCAAGTCAAGGAGGATAAGTAGTGAAGGTGAACCAGTATCTGCCGTCATCAGAAGATCATTAGTGACCCTGACCAGGGCTGTTTCGGTGCTATGGCCAGGGCGAAAACCAGACTGAAACTTTTCAAACAGGTTATTCAGTTTGAGATGATCATGAAGTTGTGCTGCAACTATTTTTTCCAGAACTTTGGAGAGAAATGGAAGATTGGAGATGGGCCTATAGTTAGAGAGAACTTCAGGATCCAAGGTGGATTTTTTCAGTAGAGGTCTGATGACAGCAGTTTTTAGTGCAGAAGGAATATGGCCAGCCAGGAGGGACTGATTTATTATCCTGGTGATAAGTGGAGAGACGGCAGAAATGTTGGCCCTCAACAAGGGTGAGGGGAAAGGGTCCAGGGAACTAGTAGACAGTTTCATTTTCCTGATGACATCCTCCACCTCTTCCCGTGTGGCAACAGAGAAAGAGTAAACAGGCTGGAGTCTCAGACAATGAGTCAACAGTTGGGAAGGGCAAGATATCCTTGGTAGAGAGGTGTAAACGGATATTATCAACTTTTATTTTAAAACAGTTCATATACATGTTGCACCTCTCATCGGTGGTCTCAGAATGGGCAGGTAAAGGAGGTTTGAGAAAATGATTTATGGTTGAAAAAAGTTTTTTAGGGTTCCTGGAGCCATTTCTGATGATGGTGGAATAAAACTTGGACCGTGCAACCTTCAGAGCTTCTGCATACGCTCTCATGTGTTCTCTGTAAGCCTGTTTATGGACAGTCAACCCAGAGGCCTTGAGCGGCACACCCAGCCGCCTTCATTTTTCGCAGCTCGCAGGTATACCAAGGTGCTGAGCACGAGAATGAGACGGACCTGGATGTTAAAGGGGCGTGGAAGTCCAGGAGACTGCTCAGGGACTGGTTGTAAAAATCCACGAGGACAGCAACAGAGAGGGAGCTGATAAAGTCAGAGGAGAGAAATGTAAGGTCCAAGGCCAAGGCATCCACATTGATATTCTTCAGATTTCTGAAATAGATCTGTCATTTTGGTTTGATACGGGGGGAAAAAAAGGGCAGCTCCATTGACACTACTTTGTGGTCTGAAATACCAAGATCATATACCTGTAGATTTCTGATTGGGGCACAGTTTGAAATGACCAAGTCAAGAGTGTGCCCCCTAGAATGTGTGGGAACATCAACATGTTGTTGTAGGTTGAGAGAATCTAGTAGCTCAAGGAAGTCAGCAGTGAGATAGCCTGTGGGATTGTCAACATGAATATTTATATCTCCTAAGATTATGATGTTGGCAGAAGTAGCACAGAGTGTTGTGAGAAGATCAGTCATTTCCGGAATAAAGGCAGAGTTGGGTTTTGGAGGTCGACAGATAAGGAGAACAGTCATGGGAAACGGGGGCTTACATTTAAATGCAAGGCACTCGCAAGAAGATATTGCAGGTATTGAGATAGGGGACAACCCCAGGTCCTGACGGTGGATAATAGCTAGTCCACCACCATGCCCAGTGCTGCTCCCTGCATCCTCACCATTCCACTGACCTCCCTCTCATTTACACATGTATTCTGTCTTGTTCCTACTGACCTTCATTCCTCTCCTCTCTAGAGCATATCTCCACCTCTCCAGGGTCTCCTCAACCTGCTCCCTACTATTGCTACAGATCACAATGTCATCAGCAAACATCATAGTCCATGGGGACTCCTGTCTAATCTCGTTTTGTCAACCTGTCCATCACCATTGCAAATAAGATAGATAGATAGATAGATAGATAGATAGATAGATAGATAGATAGATAGATAGATAGATAGATAGATAGATAGATAGATAGATAGATAGATAGATAGATAGATAGATAGATAGATAGATAGATAGATAGATACTTTATTAATCCCAATGGGAAATTCACATTCTCCAGCAGCAGCATACTGATACAATAAATCAGTAAGAAAGGGCTCAGAGCCGATCCCTGATGTTTTTTCATTGTCATACTTAATATAAACTCAATAGTGTAACCATTTATTTTCTTGTATTTTAGCAGATGATATTGGTGGTCTGCTGTGGGCTGGCGCCCTGCCCAGGGTTTGTTTCCTACCTTGTGCCCTGTGTTGGCTGGGATTGGCTCCAGCAGACCCTTGTGACCCTGTAGTTAGGATATAGCGGGTTGGATAATGGATGGTTGGATATTCGTGGTACTCATTCCTTACATTCCAAGTATATCCATGATTAATTAAATACCAATGGTATCAAAGATGCTTTAGAATCTTGATTATATGTCTTTGGTAAGCAGTACATATCCCAACTTTTTCAAAGGCACTAACAGTAATGTTTTAGGTGAACAGACTTCCGTTCATATGTAAATCACAGCTATTAGGCAGTCCTGACCTTGTGACCCTGAACTGAACGGATGGAAGGTTATGTTAAATATACTTGTATCTTTACAAACACATGTAAACTATGTGTACACACACCGTGGAAGCAAAATTTCAAATAAATTACATTACTTTCCGCAAAATCACAGCAGCATGATTGCATGGCTTTGCCTGGTTATCTATGTACTGTAGGTACAGGCTGCCCATTTGCATGGCACCTAGAGAATACAGCATTGCCTGCCCACCTGATGTTGACAGGATAGGCACTGGTCCTCTCAGATCACAAAGAATGGTAATAGAGATTACTTAGAGATGCCATAGTTCATTAAACACAATGCTTCTTAAGATATCCTTACAAAAATTTGAATTTTATTTCCATTATTTGTTTTTGCTTAATATCCACTGAAATTTAAGAATTGTGATTAGCCAATACAAGACCTCTGTAGTAAAATCCTGAAAAATGTTTTCTAATGTTATCATTCTTAAATTCAAAGGAATGTTACATACTGTATAATACCAGGAACGTTCATGTTTTGAATAATTTGTAAACACAGTTCTGTATTTTAAAATATGCAAGTAAACAGGTAGCTTATGTGAATTTTCCCTTGGGTATCTATCTATCTATCTATCTATCTATCTATCTATCTATCTATCTATCTATCTATCTATCTATCTATCTATCTATCTATCTATCTATCTATCTATCTATCTATCTATCTATCTATCTATCCTATTAAGCCAGATATGATAATTAGTATAAGATACAACATAGTCTTGACATATCGTAAAAGAACCATGTGAAATATAAAGTAAAACTATAACTTTCTAAACTTAGAAACTATAAATTGCTGAAAAGTGGTTTAATTTTTATAAACTAGTAGTGAGCAGACTCATTCCTGAAGATTTGCTGTGGCTATATGTTTTTGTTTTAGCCAAGCAAACATTTACTATGAAAAGTATCCCCATTTTACTTAATCAGCTGCTTTTTATAAGGCATATTATTTATTTTATTTGTCTTCAAACAAATATTTATGCACAGTACTTCAGTTTTACTGTTGAGATTGCTGCTCTGCTTTTGGCGATCTTATTTTATATCTGACGACTTATTTTTCCTAAATAGCAGCCTACACTGGTGTGAATAATTAAGTTTTATTTGGCACCTATCATTCCAACAGCAGGTGTTTCCTCATCAGAAAAGGCCCTCTAAGCAAATAAATCACAATATTAAAAATGAGAAGCATAGACAGATTCAGTCTAACTGAAGACCAAAGCAAAATAAACTTTATAACCAAACCAATGAACCTACCACACTCTCTTAAATGCATAAACACATCAACAATGAGGCCAATTAGTCCTGTGTTATATCTCAAGCTCAAATAACCTTGAGTACCACAATTGTCCACAATTAGTGTAGAAAAAGGCAAAAAGCCAGGATACTGTAATTTTGTTACTGGATCATTAAGCATTATAATATACTAACAGATTCTCATATTAATATATTTTTCATGCTGTCTGATGTGAGGACTGTACTGAAAAATGTTCCCATCTGACTTATGATGATATGTACCATAGCATTTTTAAATAAGCTGAATGAAAGTTTTGTCTGTGTTCAGATAATTTCCAAGCACAGTGCTGAATGGAAGGAATTCAACACAATCACAGAATAAGACACACTGATCGTCATAAAGTGGTCTGGCTACCTCTATAAACAGTTAGCAATGTGTACTGTAATACATAAAAGATAAATGAAAGTGGCTACCATATGTTCTGATTTTGTATTGTTAGAGACAGAAATGACCAGATCCATTGTAGATCCATATGCTTCTCACAGAAAGCAAATAAATAATCATACTGTGAAAGGATGAAATTATAGAGTAGTTAATTACACAAGTGTAAGAGCCACTTTATACTTCACGCTCATTATGCGTATGTGCACGCATCATGGCTACCACGCATTCCCAACGTTCATTTTACGCGTCCTCTGAGCACTTCCTCAGAAATGAATGCAATGAGTGCACAAGTTGCAGTACCAGCAAAAAGTTGGGTGGGGGGGGGGGGGTGCAGTGTGATAAAAGTCGGAATGTGACGTCAGAGTCTCTGCTTACTATCTACATGTGACAGAAAGCCGCTTTGATCGATGTGTGGGCTTTGATGTTTGATGAATGGTTTGATTTGGTGAAGCAAAATGCCAACATACAAATGCATTCATGGTGCTTTTATATTCAAACATTGCATATTCCCTATCGTAATGACATGATACATTTTAAAGGTCTCACCTACCATCTTCTGTGCTGTCTTTTTCTCTTTTTTTTTTTGCACCTTCACAACAGCATCAGAATGTACAGCAGTGTATTTGATCCACAGAGAAAAAATTAAGAACATAGAGAAAAGGTGTATTTTGTGATTAAAGTGGAAATTTCGGTTTTAATCTTGAAATGTCCACTTTAATCTCATAGTTTATTTTATCATTGAAGTACACCGTCGTAAAACTTCATCTTAAAACCGAGCCAGTTGTTAATTGCTATGTGCTTCTGGGGTTCCGCCTGCATTGACAGCGGTGGCAAACAGCAATTGCCACATAGAACACATTAAATGTATGATATTCCAGCTCTCTGCACATTTAGAATCCTTAGATTTATATCTGATATCACTTTCATAATTAAATGCATTAAAGTATGTATATTACATTTTACAGATAAATCGTTAACTTCATTTAAATAATGAATAATGTTAATAATTACACATGTGGGCACGGTGGCCAAGTGGTAGTACAGCTGTCTCGCAGGGAGACACATCCCTTTTGTTCCCTGCCTGGAGTTTGAATGTTTTCCTGGTGGGTTTCCACAGTTTGCTCCAGTTTCTTTCCAAAGATATGTAGGTTTGAGGATTTGGTGATGCCAAAATGATGCCTCATGCCCAATTCTAGTTGGAGTGGGTACATCCCTGGATTGATGGATTTAATCACTAAACATCCATCCTTTTCAGAGATATTGTGGCAAGGTGTCCTCAGAATTTAATGGGTGTTTCAGGCAATTCACAACACAGTGAAGCCGAACAATAATAATATCTCGCACTGCCACTTGGTGGAATCTTCTAGATTTATGTAAAGTACGTGTGCAAGTATAAACAGTACAATGCTTGTACAGCAGTAGCGTCCGCTAGAGCATGCGTTGGGTCGCGTTAAGTATAAACCTTGCCTAAAGCACTGCACCTTCCAGTTCAATGGCATCGCTTGGTCTCACCTGCATGTCTTCTTGGGATGAGAGAGGTAACCAGAATATCTGAAGAAAAGCAACCAGGACATTGGGACAACACACAAACGTAATGGGATTTGAATTCAAGGATCTAAATATGAGACAGTAGTACCAACCACATGGAGCACACTGATTATCTGCTCATAAGTTCATTCTGAATGGGCCAATATTGGAACTCTAAATCTTAATATAAATCGGGTTTATGATTGAATGCTTTATCAATGTTTAGTTGTACCTGCCTCTAAGTAAATCAAATCATGTTACAAAAATTGTTGCTGGTTTGTTAGCTTAACAGAACATAAGGATCAAACAAGCATAATATTTTGCTCTTTTGCATGGTTACAGTAAGTCACTTGCTGCTCATGCAGATGTATTTTCAGAAAGTGGCTTCTCCTCAGGTGCACAGATCACAGTGTCCTCACACAATTTAATTTATTGCAATAAGCAATGTTAAGCAGTTGTCATAAAAGCAAAACTACACATCTTTTAATACTGTCTTCCTGCAGACAACCTGCAATTATTAGAATTACTGTCTATTAACTGGACACTTTTACTCAATAAGACTTGAGATAAATCAAGATAGTCACAATAGGATTGCTTTGAAAGCCTTGAATGTAGCAACAAGACTGAAGTGCAACCTTCAAACAATCACAATACGTCAAAGCTACATTTAATGTTTGCCAGCTATATCTAATTCGAAAAAGAGTATAGTAGTGCAAAGGTTATGATCTGCACTTTTCAGAGGTGGTCATTCACTCACAGTGCTTTAACGTAATCTATATTCAGGTCGGCATAGTCCTCCATAGGATTTTATTTTCATAATTAAGCTTGTTATAATAATTTTCTAAAAAGCGTAATGAATAAGTCATATATGTCCAAAGAAGATTGGAAACAGATTCTTCCCTACCCATGAAGCACAATGTAAACAATCCTTATTAGTGCATCATTTAACATTTAGCTCTTGTCAGTGTAACATTGTGCTTATTCCCAGCAGCATTTTTATGTGTTTGTCTTTGCAAGCAAATAATGAGAAGCATAATGATGTGACTAGTCAGTCATTGATTTCATTTGTTTCAATTGCCTTCTTTAGCAGAAAAGCCGTAGATTCAGCAATTATCAAGTCACTTAGTAGAGAAATCCTTATTTCAAGTAAATATCAGACAGAATATTTTGAAACTTGCTGCTAAAAAGAAGCTGTAGCATAATTAGTATTATTGTATTTTTCAATCTCTTTTCTTTCATTTCTGCATTTAGTTGCAATGTAGCACACTGAAGCATTTATACTATATCCTGACTTTATACCGGAGACTGGTACAGTATGGCACCACACAACTGCCTCCTGGATGTATTTTGTATTGCTTAAGCATTTGTTTGTAATGATATTTTACTACTATAGCATTGAATTATATACCATTATAAATTATATTCTTGTGCTGTGAGACCAAAATACATGTTGAATTTGCTCTGCTTCTTTTTTTTAATAATTGTCATTGAACTGCAGTGTATTTCCAATTTAAAAGGTGTAATTTTGCTTAACTTCTCACTACATCCATAATGGCTAACACAGTACAACACCCTAGTACTACAATTTAAACAAAAAAAATTACAATAAATATTGGGTTTTATGATTAATCAAGCTATGGCACAGTGCTGGATCATGGGTTCTCTTCTTGCTTACTAACTAGGTGTTGTTGAACTCTTTCCCAGTGTTTACATGGAATTTTACTGCATACACTGAATTTATCCCCTCATTCTGAAGTTATGTGTGTTATATTAGTTATAAGTGTGAATGTGGGTGTGTATTTAAATAGGCTCCATACACAGTAGGTTTCTGTCTTGCACACTGTGTCAGGAGGGATTAACCATGTTTTAAAATATTATCTTGGAATGAATAACACAGAAATGTCATGAGAAGAAACACTGAACTCATTATAAACCATAAAATAAAAATAACGAGAGGGGCCTATACAACCTTTCTTTCAACAATTACTGACATATACCAGCTGCCTTACTTTACCTTGGAATCAAAGATAATAATAATAATAATAATAATAATAATAATAATATTTCTAAGGCACCTTTCAGAGCCCAAGGAAGTGGTACAAACAGATAAGCTTAAGGCTATTTTTAAAAACTAGTAGTGATTTGACTTCTCTGAGCTTCTGTGGACTTGCATGGGGCTGAGACACAGAAGGCTCCATCATTCATTGTACTCTGGGAATTGTAGTCCTGGGAATGGTAAACAGAGAACAAATCTGAGATGATTGAAGTTAGCAGGCAGGAACATACAGGTTTAGAGGTAAGAGAGATAAGGTGTTGCTTGATCATTTAAGGCTTTGTATATTAACAGAAGTATTTTGTAATGAATATGAGATTTAATTCTCTCAAAGCTGTCGTAATATGGTCCCAGTGCTTGTGTAAGTGAGAACCCCAGCAGCAGAGTTCTGAATGTACTGCACTTTGTTAAAAACAGACTTTAGAAGACCATGCAATAAAGCATTACAGTAGTCAAGCCTACTAGATCCTAGATTGCTGCTTAAAAGTGATCTTTGCCATTGAATGGAACTGCTTGACTCTTTTTCCTGTTACTGGAATGCTTGCCTTTCTTAAAATGTTGCAAAATTTATCTCAGCCTAGTTGGTTACCTCTGTGCATAGTCTGTGGGTTAGAAAGACAGGTTATGCAGTAGGTTTGATGTATAAACATTAAAACTAACCAAATCCCATAACACCTTTTTATTTGCTCACCCATACAGGAAACGTGAATTTTCATACCAATACCCAGAGGTGGCCCCAACTTTCATTCTTGCTGTTTATGACATTATTTGACCATTACGAAAACCATTTTCATGATCTCTTCTAAGTGTGAATATTGATGCAGCAACCCTCCAAATTCTTACTATCACTCCCCACCTCACTTTTAAGTCATTAAACTTGGTTTCATTGGTAAGAAAAAAGTAAGAGGAATGAGACACAGCTTGAACCTTATGTACTATTAGTTAGTAACAATCAATTACTTTTTTATCACCAGTGCTTATTTAGAGTTATATTTATATTAAAAAAAACTTATTCTTAAATGTCAATTTCATACACAAATTATTTATTTTAAAATCCATTTAACCTTCAAGTAATCACCTCTTCTCAGCATTTTTTCACAACATTCAACTTTAACATAATAAGCTAAGAATAAGTGTGCTTACAATTAAATTATTTACTATAATGATAAAGATCAAACACAACAGGAAGCAAATTTCAACTAATTTAAAGGAAAAGTTCACAATTTTTCAGTTATTTCTTCCCAATCATTGTATATATCAATATATTAATTGTATTCTATAATTAAGCGTTTTTATAAAATTTAAAAATAAGTTGTCTGTTTTTGCAGTTTACAATGGGTCTGTAGAGTATAGAGGGCCAAGTGTAAATTAAAACTGCATTAAAATTTACCAGATTCGTCCACTTTGAAGTAATAAAGATTTCAATTGAAGAAACATGCCTTCTGAGTTTATAAGACATCCTTGTGATAATGAAAGGAAACTAGAAATAGTAATTTTATCACAAATTCTCTGTCCTATTTTCTTAAGGTAAGGATATGTTTCTTGATTGTCTTCTTTCAGTGGCTGTCATGGGTGGGATTATGACAACTCAACAGTGAAGTGATTCGATTTTTGCATTTTACACAACCTATAGAGCAAGATGCACTGAGAATAGGAGCAGAGTGAATTTAGCACATATCAGTTTCATTACACTTTGTGCAAATAACAATAAATATGAACAGAACTAATTACACCACATTGTATTTTTGTTCCAATTGTATTTTTCAGAAAACCTTAGATTTTTGAAAGAGCCAGGCCAACTTTTCCATGGCTTGCATTGCATACACATGAATAAAAAAATTAGAAAATGGAAAAGGAAGAGTGTGGTGCAGATTGAACGGCACAAACCGATTATCCATTTTTTAACGCATGATGAGTCGCTAATGCTGACAATATGGTAATTAAAGAACTGAGCGCATTGTTTTTAAGTGAGTAAATACACTGGCACAGATGCCAATCAATCCATAATTACATGGGGAGAACATGCAGACTTCATGAACATCCTGGCACTGTTAGGCAGGAATGACAGCTTTGTGCTTCCCCTCTGCCTATGTTAAAACATCTGTACTGAATTTACTAAACTAATCCCTTACTTAAATGAATTGCCATTGCAAAAGTGGCCCCTTGTATTTGTATGTGCGCGTGTGTGTGTTTTTGCCCTGTGATGGACTGGAGCTCTGTCCAGGGACTTGTTCTTGCCTTGTGTCCAATACCTGCTAGTAAAAGCTTCCTGCTGTTCCACCACACTGTCCTGGATAAGTGGGAAGATGAATGTATTTTTATTATTATTATTATTGTGCCTATAGTGGAGAAAAAAATACAAATAGATTCACGGATGGAAGATATTGAGGACAGCAATAATAATATTACTATTGTGTAGCACAGTGGTACCACTACTTTCTCACAGTGAAGGAGAATGGGGTTTGTATCCCAGGTGTTCAGAGTATGGACTGCATGTTCTCCCCTACAGTTTCCTCCCATGGTCAATAGTCCAAACACATGCAGGTTAGGTGGATTGGCATTGTTGAAGTGGCCCTATAGAGGGAAAATGTTCACCTTGTGATGGACTGGTGCCATGTCCGCTGATTGTTCCTGCTTTGTGTCTGATGCTTGCCTGGATACATGGGTTTAGGAAGATAGATGGATAAATGGGAGCTTGCTTATAATGTCTGTTGAGTTTTTGTCACTTGGTTACATGCTACGAGAGAGCTTAATATTCTCTCTTTACTAAACACATACATACTTTATGAAACAATGAAAAAAGTTTCCATATAGTGAAAGAATGCCTGTGTTCCTAGAAGGAGGTGTTTCATCTTGCAGGGCACCCTGGATATCATTGAGAAGAGTCGCAGTACACAGTGCTGCGAGGGCTCTGAGGGCAGATAAGGAGGTGTTTGTTAGAGAAATCTGTGAGCAAGTGATAACACTATCTATGAACTACTGACCCATGGCCTGCTTGTAGAGGAATCAAAGAATTATGTACATCCAAATCTATTCCTCTGAGAATCGCAGTCATGGCAAGTAATGGAATGATCCTTATGGATGACACTGCAGTTGTGACCTGCTGGACTGCCTACTTTAAACAGCTGTTTAAACCAGATACTCTATGACATTGGATATCTCTGGAACCACGGTTCTTAAGGCTAATCCTCCAATTAATTAGCAGTGAACTACCCAGTCTCATTGAGATTGCAACAGATGGTGAACCAGCTGAATGTAGGGAAGGCTCCAGGGATATGTGGCATCCAGGGTGAACTTCTCCAGGCTGGTGGTAAGGCTTTCCTCCTGGCACTGCAAACAATGTTTATTTCCATTTGGGAGATGGACATTATCCCAAGGTAAGGGAGATTGCCTGGATTGCAGCAAATGCAGGGGGATAACACTGCTCTCTATGCTAGGGTCATCCTCAATAGGATCCGTGATCACTTGCTCACCTACCAGCGACCAGAGCAGTCTGGTTTTACGCCTAAGAAGTTTACCAGTGACTGCAACCTAGCATTAAGGGTTCTCATCGAGCACAAATGTTAATATTGGCAGAATTTCTTTGTAGCCTTTGACTATTTTCGTAAAGTGTTCGACTCATTTTATTAAGTTGCACTGTGGGATATCCCTAGACTTTGCAGGATCCCCCCAAAGTTTCTAGATATCGTGGCTGGTCTCTACACTGGAGTGCTGTGCAGAGTGAAGGCAGAACCTCTGTGTTTTTTCCAGTTTATTCTGGGGTTTGTCAGGCGTGTGTTCTTGTTCCTACTCTCTTAACACTAGAATTACCAGAGTCTACGAAAAAACTCGTAGATCCGGCCCACCTTAAACCGGTGTCACCTCTCTTTTGTCTTCTAAATGTGTTGATTAAGATGAGACAGCAAGCAGCCGGATATTCCATCCCCCACTGTTGCAGAACGTACACTAAGTTTTCCCAGCTCATGCCTTGTTTGATTATCTGGGAGTGACTGAACTGCTAGAGTTTTAGAGTGGAAATAATAGATCGTTATTTGGAACACACGCATTGCATGTGTGATCCGTTTCTACAGTAATCTATGTAAACACATTTTTAAAACAGAAACATTTTTCATATTTTAGTAGTAAATGACAAAATGTAGGTATAAACTATATAATATATGAAGCCTGAAGTCCAAAGATCAAGTAAACACTTTCATAAAAGGTTAAAGAAAAAACAACAGTTTCCGTAGAGTAGTGGTAAGATTTGCTGACTTGTAATCAAACGTCCCCAGTGTAATCAAGAGTCCCCGTTTCGATCCCGACTCACTCCTATATTTGCTGTTTTCAGTAATGAGCTGCTCTTATTGTTAATATTATACAGTACACATATATACTTGGTTTGCGTCTGTAACACACGGTGTACATTTATAGGACTTGTAACAGTTTCCGTTTTTTTTCACTTTTATTCTCTCTAAATCACGATCATGATACATACTAAGTCGTGGATAGTTGACACAGACTGCTCAGCCAATCAGTGCGCAGCAGGCCTGTTGTGCCTTAGAGACCCGAGTTCGATTCCCCGCTGGAAAGAAAGTGTTATTTTTTTGTTCTTTTTAACCATATAAAGTGGTATGCACTGTCAGTCAGTCAGATTGTTGTATTTTCATGTGGGATGCTCCTTTTAAAATATTATTTTTAACAATTGAGACTGCAATTAACATGAACAAGTGTCTTTATAACTGTTATTATACAGTACAATATATATATAAAAACAGCTAAGGGGATAGATAAATAGCTATAGCGCGTCTTTATTTGATCCAAATAAATAACATGCGAGCTGATTTATTTACTTATCTTCCTACAGCATAAAGTCACAAGTGAACTGTTGAGCTTCCTCTGTTTGATCGTCAAGGGCATGCTCACAAATTATACGTGTAATGCCACGAAAAATACCTGCTGACACTTTAGTACACAAGCAATGGTACGAGAATGCAGTTAGACTTTTTTTGGGCACATGCACCACGCTAGTGTTTAGATCTGGACGGTGTAGTGTTGGCGAGCTCTGTAAGCCGTGCTGTTTCTTTGAAGGACAGGTGATTGGCAGGATGATGCCGGACTTTTGCCTTTACGCCTGGTGGAGCTGCGTTGTTCTTTTATGTGAGTCGTCATTTCTTGCGGGGAGGCCTTCTGTTTTCTCCGATCTGAGTTCACCTCTGTTATTGCACGTCTTTATTTGAAAACAGCAGTGTCAGATCGGGCCGAGTGTGAACGCTAACTTTGACAAGCACTATAAATTTACAGCGGTTGTTACAGACGTAATCAAATGTATGTTTTTATTGTATAATATTAACAATAATAGCAGCTCTCTACTCAAAACAGCAAACTTGAGAAGCTGCCAGCATTGAACCCAGAAGCTCTTGATTGGGAGTCAGCAGTTCTTGCATTGCACCACGCAAGCTGTCACATCAACCGCTTACTGCACAGAGCCGGCCCTAGACAATTTCGGGCCCGAAGCAAACTGATACCAAGGGGCCCGACCTCTGCAGCTAGGGGGTCCAGGGCAGAGCTCCGGCCGCCAAGCAATTTCCTGCATTCTGAGCTGCAGAAATGCGTTTTCCTGGCATCTACAACCATAACTTTTTGACGATTTCCGTTTGACACTGACAATCGTAACCGTAACACACTGACAGGAGCCAAATTTGCAGACTGTCAGCGCAGTTTGTTTTTACATTTTTATTCGGTTTTAAAGCTTGTTTTCATACTTTCGAGATATTCAGATTTCTGAATATTTGTCTCGGGACAAATTTCTCCAATCACCGCAACCATCAGTAGTCAATTTGATCTGGATATTCGAGAATAACTTGCAGCAGAAACAAAAAACTGCATTTTTGTTCTTTGAGTAAACAAGCCAGGGCCTGTCAACAAATTCCCCATTTGGTAATTTTCGGGAATAAAAGGAATCAGAAAAATATCGCCCATCATCATTCGTTGGATATTGAATCCCAGTTTCGCGTAAGGGCCCCTTTTGGACTAGGAAGACACGTTCCTTGTTGGTGATTGCTGCACCCCACAAACCTGGATCTCCCCAACTAAAGGAATCAAAATCATTATCAGCCTAGTCGTGATCTTCATCTTTCTGGTTAGAAACCGAAACGGCTGGCAACGTTGCTGAACCTGACGAAAAACCCATGTCCATGTAATTCTTAACGTCATCGGCTTCTGACTCCTCAGAGTCGGATACAGGTTTGTGGGGCTTGGATGGTGTTGCGGTATCTTCGACTAATGGAAGTTCAGTCCTGGTGCTAGTGCTGCTGCTGCTGCTAGAGCTAACCATTTTTGTTAGGAAGCATTGCAAAGCGCCTTTTTGGGTAGCGAAGAATTCATCTTTCGCTGCTTTTTCTTTACGTTTTTGAGCACCTGATTTATATTTCTTCGGCGGTGCAACTGAAGACATTTGGAATACAATAATTTCAAACTGTGGAAATTCGGCAAGGCCTAACTACTATCTACAGGAGCCAAATTTGCAGACTGTCAGCGCAGACTGTCATACAAGGCCCTGAGTGAAGGGTATGAGTGATGGAGGTCGGAGTGGGCCCGCATAAATGTCTTTAGTGACGATACATTAACAGATAAAGCTACATTTTAGCCAGCTTTTGCTGTTTCCACCAGGCAGCACATGGAGGTAAATAGCTAGGCCAAGCACTTTTTTTTGTTGCTTTTTATATTTTTTATATATTGTTTTTATTTTATGAAGATAAGGTCTACATTATTTTGTTTTTACATTTTTATTCGGTTTTAAAGCTTGTTTTCATACTTTCGAGATATTCAGATTTCCGTATAAAATAATTTACCAGCAGATATTGTCTATTTCACACAAAAGACACTTTTTGAACCTTGGCACTGGCAAACTCATGAATAAGTTCAGAATAATCAAGAGATTCCACTATCTCTTGCTCAATTGAAATCAATGCCAGACTATTCAGATGTTCGTGGCTCATGGAGCTTCGCAAGTAATTTTTGATAAGCTTGAGTTTTGAAAAACTCCTCTCCGCCGAAGATACCGTTATAGGCACAGTCAATGCTATTCTGAGAGCCACAGCAACATTAGGCATGGCAGTTGCCAACTCCTTCTCATACAGATATTGCAGTGTTTGCATGGCCGTTGAGTTGCTAGGAACTAAATTGTCAAACATGCGAATTTCACTGCATAGTGCGTGTGGATCAATGTTTGATTCATTATTCTTCGAGTCAGTTAATGCAATTTTCAAGTCCATAGAGTATTTCATCAAGGTATTATCATCCATGGATGATATTAACTGATAATTGTGCAGAAATCCAAAATTGGCGAAATGCTGTTTCATTTGATCAAACCTCTCATTCATGAACATGATTGCTTGATCCAGAAGGACAAGAAAGAATTCTGTGCGAAACTTTTCTTTTGGATCAGTTATTAACTCATCCTGGACTTCATAATCGAAATGGCGCTTTGTTCGTCTCCTGCGTAAACTGGTTACTGCAGGAAATGCGACATCCTCGGAAGGCATCTCCAATTCATAAGCGAGCTCTCTGGCTGTAGCTTCTGCTAATTCTAGTCCATTTTCTCTGTACGAAACCAAATAGTCAGAGACACTTGATGCATTTGAGAGCAACATCATAGTGCATATATTCATTTTGCAAAATTTTGCTGGCTACATTGATCTGTGAAAGAATGTTGTACCAAATCGCTAAGGAAACAAGAAATAGAAAAGTTTTCAGCTGCTTGGCTAATGCAGCGGCTTCAGTTCTAGCCTTAGGATCTTTAGAATCTTCAGAAACATCTACCAGCTCGTCATACACAGAGCCTATTTGGAATCTGACAACTTTAACACTCTCAATCCTGCATTCCCATCTAGTGTCACAAATGCGCTTCAGAGTGAAATTATTGATGTGCTTCTCCAGAATCTGCCAATGTACTGTAGAAGTACTAAACAGCAAATAGATCTGATGTAACGTTCCAAAAAGCGACATGGCAGTTGGTGACGATTTAGCCATGTCTCCAACAAGCAAATTAAGGCTATGACAACTGCATGGGATGTAGAATACTCATGGATTTTTATCCAGTATTTGTTTTTGAACGCCACTGTGTTTGCCTTTCATATTGGAACCGTTATCATATCCCTGTCCCCTACAGTTACCTAGGTCCAATTTCAACTCCAAGAGCATCCGTAAGCATTGGTCTGTGAGATTGGAGCCAGTGCTATCATCAACGGCTATGTACCCTACAAAATATTCTCGAACTTCCACTGAGGAGCCATCAATATGAACGATCCTTATTATCATCATCATCTGCTCTTCATGGCTTATATCAGGAGTGCAGTCAAGAATGATTGAGAAATACTTGGCCTTATGAATATGGGAAATTATTTTCTCTAACGTAGCATTACCCATCAATTATTTCATTTTGCAAGTTTTTGCCCAGATAATTATCATGGATTTCATTGTCTGTAATCCTTCGAACATGCTCTTGCATGCAAGGATCAAATTTGGCTAACAATTCCACTAACCCAAGAAAATTGCCATTATGCAGGGCAAATATGTGATCGCTAGAACCTCGAAAGGCCAGGTTTCTTTCACCCAGAAACTGAATAATAGCAATACATTGCGCCAATCCTCAATTTCTCTTAGCAGAAGTTCTTGTGCACGCTTATCAATGGTACATCCTGCCTTCAAGCGATTTTGAAGTTCCAACCAATCCTTAAAGGCACATATATGGTTGGCAGATATTTCGTGACTGCACACGTCTCGGGACAAATTTCTCCAATCACCGCAACCATCAGTAGTCAATTTGATCTGGATATTCGAGAATAACTTGCAGCAGAAACAAAAAACTGCATTTTTGTTCTTTGAGTAAACAAGCCGGGGCCTGTCAACAAATTCCCCATTTGGTAATTTTCGGGAATAAAAGGAATCAGAAAAATGTCGCCCATCATCATTCGTCGGATATTGAATCCCGGTTTCGCGTAAAGGCCCCTTTTGGACTAGGAAGACACGTTCCTTGTCGGTGATTGTTGCACCCCACAAACCTGGATCTCCCCAACTAAAGGAATCAAAATCATTATCAGCCTAGTCGTGATCTTCATCTTTCTGGTTAGAAACCGAAACGGCTGGCAACGTTGCTGAACCTGACGAAAAACCCATGTCCATGTAATTCTTAACGTCATCGGCTTCTGACTCCTCAGAGTCGGATACAGGTTTGTGGGGCTTGGATGGTGTTGCGGTATCTTCGACTAATGGAAGTTCAGTCCTGGTGCTAGTGCTGCTGCTGCTGCTAGAGCTAACCATTTTTGTTAGGAAGCGTTGCAAAGCGCCTTTTTGGGTAGCGAAGAATTCATCTTTCGCTGCTTTTTCTTTACGTTTTTGAGCACCTGATTTATATTTCTTCGGCGGTGGAACTGAAGACATTTGGAATACAATAATTTCAAACTGTGGAAATTCGGCAAGGCCTAACTACTATCTACAAGACGTTCTTTCTAACAAAATGGAAATATATTGATATGAAGGAAAGTGATGGCTTTACGAAGAGAAGGGCCCCTTTAATGCTCTGTCGAGAATGCAGTGCGGCGGAGCGGCCCTGACTGAAGCGTAAGTGGCTGCCTACTGAGGACAGAGCCACAGATGAGCCGTGGAGGCGGCAACAGGCGCGTGGGCCTGAGTGAAGCGTAATGAAGATTGGAGTGCCGAGTGGAGATGTCCACTTGGAGTAATTAAATGATGGAATATGTTGCTGTGAATTATATATATAAAAAAAATAGTAATAGAGGTTGGAGTGAAGGAGTCTGTTGCTCCATTGGGCCCTCCGCAGCAGCGTCGCATCACAGGAAAAAATAAACCTTGGGCACAGTGGGCCCCCTCTAGCTGTGGGCCCGAAGCGGTCGCTTCGTTCGCTTTGCCCTAAGGCCGGCTCTGTACCGCACCCTGCTTTCTTTCTTCTTCAGTTATATTCTTGAATAAAAGCGCACTTGTTCTGTTATACTTGTACTTTTTGTGAAAGTGTTTATTTGATATTTGGACTTCAGGCTTCACACCAGTCATGCTCAGTCACACACACCACTCACAGTCTCATTCGCGCACAAGTTCTGACACGGTTTTATATACAATCATCAGATTCAAATGTTAACAGTACCCACACACAACTGCTGACTCCCAATCAAGAGCTTCTGGGTTCAATGCTAGCAGCTTCTCAAGTTTACCGTTTTGAGTAAAGAGCTGCTGTTATTGTTAATATTATACAATAAAAACATACATTTGATTTACGTCTGTAACAACCGCCGTAAATTTATAGTGCTTGTCAAAGTTAGCGTTCACGCTCGCCCTGATCTGACACTGCTGTTTTCAAATAAAGACGCTCAATAACAGAGGTGAACTCAGATCGGAGAAAACAGAAGGCCTCCCCGCAAGAAATGTCGACTCACATAAAAGGACAACGCAGCTGCACCAGGCGTAAAGGCAAAAGTCCGGCGTTATCCTGCCAATCACCTGTCCTTCAAAGAAACAGCATGGCTTACAGAGCTCGCCAACGCAACACCGTCCAGCTTTAAACACTAGCGTGGTGTATGTGCCCAAAAAAAGTCTAACTGCATTCCCGTACCATTGCTCGCGTACTAAAGTGTCAGCAGGTATTTTTCGTGGCATTACACATGTAATTTGTGAGCATGCCCTTGACGATCAAACAGAGGAAGCTCAACAGTTCACTTGTGACTTTATGCTGTAGGAAGATAAGTAAATAAATCAGCTCGCATGTTATTTATTTGGATCAAATAAAGACGCGCTATAGCTATTTATCTATCCCCTTAGCTGTTTTTATATATAGTATATAATAACAGTTATAAAGACACTTGTTCATGTTAATTGCAGTCTCAATTGTTAAAAATAATATTTTAAAAGGAGCATCCCACATGAAAATACAACGATCTGACTGACTGACAGTGCATACCACTTTATATGGTTAAAAAGAACAAAAAATAACACTTTCTTTCCAGCGGGGAATCGAACTTGGGTCTGTAAGGCGCAACAGGCCTGCTGCGCACTGATTGGCTGAGCAGTCTGTGTCAACTATCCACGACTTACTATGTATCATGATCGTGTTTTAGAGAGAATAAAAGTGAAAAAAAAACGGAAACTTTTACAAGTCCTATAAATGTACACCGTGTGTTACAGACGCAAACCAAGTGTATGTGTGTACTGTATAATATTAACAATAAGAGCAGCTCATTACTGAAAACAGCAAGGAGTGAGTCGGGATCGAACCGGGGACTCTCGATTACAGCGGATACGTTTGATTATAAGTCAGCAAATCTTACCACTACTCTACAAAAATTGTTGTTTTTTCTTTAACCTTTTGTGGAAGTGTTTACTTGATCTTTGGACTTCAGGCTTCATATATTATATAGTTTATGCCTACATTTTGTCATTTACTACTAAAATATGAAAAATGTTTCTGTTTTAAAAATGTGTTTATACAGATTACTGTAGAAACGGAACACACATGCAATGCGTGTGTTACAATACAATACAATACAGTTTATTTTTGTATAGCCCAAAATCACACAGGAAGTGCCGCAATGGGCTTTAACAGGCCCTGCCTCTTGACAGCCCCCCCAGCCTTGACTCTCTATGAAGACAAGGAAAAACTCCCAAAAAATGGAAGAAACCTTGGGAAAGGCAGTTCTTTCCAGGTAGGTTGGGCGTGCAGTGGGTGTCAAAAGAAGGGGGTCAATACAATACAATGCAGTTCACAGAACAGAGCAATTCCTCAATATAGTAAGAAATAAAAAAAACATAAATATTAGAAGTACAGAGCAGAATTTAACAGTAGATGATATATTCCATGATAAGATTTGGATTTGTGTAGAGTCCTGGAGACCTCATCCTTCAAGCTGCCTCCCCCATTTGGCATTCCACGGCTGAAACAGTGCTGGGCAGCCAATCCGATGAAAGGACCCTCTTTCCCACGATTCCTGCGATCCTCCAACTGGGATGACTTTTCCTTAGGCAGGCAAACAACTTGGCAGGTGGGCCATGGCACCAAGTGCCCATTTGAGTACCGAGAAGTAAAACAGAATAAGTGAGGGTTAGTATACAATTATAACTGTCATGTTACTTATGTTTAAGTGCTAATGACTAACAACAGAGATGCAGTCTGTACAGTAATCAGCAGCTCTAGTCAGGATATGCTAAAGTGAAGTAGTGAGTCTTCAGCTGGGATTTAAAAGCTGAGACCGAAGGGGCATCTCTTATAGTAGCAGGCAGACCATTCCACAGTTTAGGGGCCCTGTAACTAAAAGCTCGACCTCCCACTGTTATTTTATTAATCCTTGGGATCATAAGCTGACCGGCATCTTGAGATCTTAATGTGCGCTCAGGTTTGTAAGTCATGATAAGTTCAGACAAGTAAGCCGGACCTCGACCATTTAATGCTTTATATGTTAAAAGAAGGATTTTGAAATCTGCCCTGAACTTAACCGGGAGCCAGTGTAAGGATTTTAAGAACTGGAGTTATGTGTTCGTATTTCTTGTTCTTATAATAATTCTCGCAGCCGCATTTTGGATTAACTGGAGGCTGTATAAAGAACAGTTTGAACATCCAGTGAACACCGCATTGCAGTAGTCAATCCTACTAGAGATAAATGCATGAATTAGTTTCTCAGAATCCTGTTTATTTAAAAAGCGCCTTAATTTCCTAACTTTTTTAAGATGGAAGAAACATGTTTTGGACAACTTTGTAATATGTGCTTTAAATGACATGCTAGAGTCAAAGATAACTCCTAGATTTGCGGGCTGATTCAGTAAAATTGACTGGGATTCCCACTGAGTTAAATGATGACAAAATATTGTTGTGATCAGCATCATTCCCTCCAACAATTAACATCTCTGTTTTATCTGTGTTTAAAGACAAGTAGTTCTTATTCATCCACTCCTTTAATTCACTAACACAACTAATTAAAGACAGCATTGGAGAAACTTCATCTGATTTAAATGAAAGGTATAACTGGGTGTCATCTGCATATGAGTGAAAATTAACATTATGTTTCCTAATGAGAGATCCCAGTGGAAGCATGTAAAGTGAAAACAGTAAAGGTCCCAGTACTGAGCCCTGCGGGACACCATATTGAACTTCTGTGTATAATGATGGAGTACTGTCAGCACATTTCTGTACATATTGGAATCAATTTGATAAGTAAGAACTAAACCAAGCGAGTACGGTGCCTGTAAGCCCAACATCATTTTCTAGCCTGTGCAGTAAAATAGAATGGTCGATGGTGTCAAATGCTGCACTTAAGTCCAACAACATAATTACAGTGGAGTTTCCTTCATCAGAGGATATCAGAATGTCATTTACAACCCGTGTTAGTGCCGTTTCTGTACTATGACCAGTGCGAAACCAGACTGGAATTTCTCAAATAAATTGTAATGCGTAAGGTGTGTCTGAAGCTGACTGGCGACTACTTTTTCTAGTATTTTAGAGAGAAACGGTAAATTTGAAATAGGCCTATAATTATTTAGTATATGTGGGTCAAGGTCTGACTTTTTAAGTAATGGTTTAATGACTGACACTTTTAGTGTATCAGGTACTGTGCCATGCAATAATGAACTATTGATAATGTTTAGGATAGGCGCTGCAAGAACATCCATTGCACTTTTTACTAGTTTTGTTGGCACTGGATCTAGGGAACAAGTAGTGGGCTTCATTTTAGAAATTAAACTTAATACTTCCTGCTCAGTTACAGGATTAAAATTACTAAGGTGCTGAGTGCAATGTGAGACAGGGTCTGCTAAGCTAGTATTTGGTTTGTACTGTCATGCAGAGATCTGGGATCTTATATTTTTAATTTTCTCATTGAAGAAGTTCATAAAGTCTGTACTGCTAATGTCTGTTGGTATTTTGCACTGTTGATCTGAATTTCCATTTGTTAATTTAGCCACTGTTCTAAACAGTACCTGAGGATTTTTATTATTGTTATCTATTAATGTAGAATAGTATTCTGACCGAGCTTTAAAGAGGGCTTTTTTATATTTATTAACACTCTCTGTTCATGCAATTTGAAAGACATGTAGCTTTGTTGTTCTCCATCTGCGCTCCAGTTTTCGACACTCTAATTTAAGAGCTCGAGTGTTTTCATTAAACCAGGGAGAGTTTCTATGTGCTTTGATCACTTTTGTTTTAAGGGGAGCCACTGTGTCCAGAGCATCTCTCAAGGTCACATTATAATGTGATGTTAGCTGATCTAAATTGTTTTCCGCATTTACATTTGATGTTAACTGATCTAAATGGTTTTCCACAATTACACTCGACTTACTCAAAGTATCTATAAATTTTGAAGCAGAATTACAATCTAGATGTCGCACTGTATTTGTTTTAATCTGGGAGTGTGCTGGCAAGGGCAGGACTAAATCAAATGTAATTAAGTAATGATCGGAAATAACTTCATTTAATGGAGTAATAATTAAATTTTGAATTTCAACTTTGTAAGTTATAATTAAATCTAATGTGTGATTATGATTATGAGTTGGACCTCTGACATTCTGACAAAATCCTATTGAATTTAACAAATAAGTAAAACATTTGCTAAAAGTGTCAGTTTCCACATCAATGTGTACATTAAAATCTCCCATCAGTACTACGTGATCATAATTTATAGCCAAGTCAGATAAAAGGTTGCTAAATTCAGACATGAACAATGAATACGGCCCTGGTGGTCTATAGACTAGCACTATAATTGTGTTGGAATCTGTTTTAATATTTAAAATGAATGCCTCAAAGGATGTAAAGTTGCCTAAATTTTTAGAAGTGATTTGCATTTTGTTACAATGAATTATTCCAAGGCCTCCTCCTCGACCTGAATCTCTAGACTTATGAAGGAACGAGTAGCCATCTGGTGACGCCTCAGCTAGGGGGACAGTGTCACAAATAACGATCTATTATTTCCACTCTAGAACTCTAGCAGTTCAGTCACTCCCAGATAATCAAACAAGGCATGAGCTGGGAAAACTTAGTGAATGTTCTGCGACATTGGGGGATGGAATATCCGGCTGCTTGTTGGCTCGTCTTAATCGGCACATTTAGAAGACAAAAGAGAGGTGACAGCGGTTTTAAGGTGGGCCGGATCTACGAGTTTTTTCGTAGACTCTGGTAATTCTAGTGTTAAATGCTTGCATGGACTTGGTGTTAGGTAAGGTTTTGGGGTCCAGCGGCTGTGGGGCATCTGTTGGTGAAGAAAGATTCACTGACCTTGACCTTGCCAATGATCTTTGCGGAGTCATTGGAGGCTCTGATGGGGGCTCCCAAGAACCTAAGCTAGGAATCTGAGTGTTGGAGCTTGCGAGTGTTCTAGATAAAAATCAAGATCCAGGCCTTCAATGACCTCTTGGGTGTAGCAACTAGTAGTGTACTGTCTGCAGAGAGAGTGTCGACCTCGTTGAAAGGTTTATTTACCACAGCAACGACATTCATGTCTCTGGTGACTCTTCCTATGAAGTCATTAGATAGATAGATAGATAGATAGATAGATAGATAGATAGATAGATAGATAGATAGATAGATAGATAGATAGATAGATAGATAGATAGATAGATAGATAGATAGATAGATAGATAGATAGATAGATAGATAGATACTTTATTAATCCTAAGGGGAAGTTCACATACTCCAGCAGCAGCATACTGATACAAAAACAATATTAAATTAAAGATTGATATAATGCAGGTAAAAACAGACAATAACTTTGTATAATGTTAATGTTTACAATCCCCCCCCCCCATCACCCCTCCCCCCCAGGGTGGAATTGAAGAGTCACATAGTTTGGGGGAGGAACGATCTTCTCAGTCTGTCAGTGGAGCAGGACAGTGACAGCAGTCTGTCGCTGAAGCTGCTCTTCTGTCTGGAGATGACACTGTTTAGTGGATGCAGTGGATTTTCCATAATTGATAGCAGCCTGCTGAGCACCCGTCTCTCTGCCACAGATGTCAAACTGTCCAGCTCCATGCCAACAATAGAGCCTGCCTTCCTCACCAGTTTGTCCAGGCGTGAGGCGTCTTTCTTCTTAATGCCGCCTCCCCAGCACACCACCGCGTAGAAGAGGGCGCTCGCCACAACCGTCTGATAGAAAATCTGCAGCATCTTATTGCAGATGTTGAAGGACCAGCTCTGTCCTTTCTTACACAGAGCATCAGTATTGGCAGTCCAGTCTAATTTATCATCCAGCTGCACTCCCAGGTATTTATAGGTCTGCACCATCTGCACACAGTCACATCTGATGATCACGGGGTCCATGAGGGGTCTGGGCCTCCTTAAATCCACCACCAGCTCCTTGGTTTTGCTGTTGTTCAGGTGTAGGTGGTTTGAGTCGCACCATTTAACAAAGTCATTGATTAGGTCCCTATACTCCTCCTCCTGCCCACTCCTGATGCAGCCCACGATAGCAGTGTCATCAGCGAACTTTTGCACGTGGCAGAATTAGATGAATTGGGAGAGTATAGGGGGTCATGTAGTTACTGGAAAGGGATTTGTGGTGCTCCCGATTTCTGTCCAAAAGGATGCCATTCCAGGTCTTTAGAGTCCTGGTGCTTCCTGTTTTGCTATATGGCTGGGAAACATGGATACTCCCTACATGGATACTCCATGGATTCCTTCGGTACTGTGTCTCTTCAAAGGATCCTTGGTTACTGGTTATAGGCAGGGCCAGATTTTCCTATAGGCTAACTAGGCTTCAGCCTAGGGCCTCAAGATCAAGAGGGGCCTACATTCAAATTGTTAGCAAAATTTTATTATCTATCATGTAATTTACAAACTTAAAATGGAAGGTGAAAGGGCCTCATAAAATGGAATAGCCTAGGGCCTCTTTTCATATAAATCCGGCCCTGGTTATAGGAGACACTTTGTGTTTAATGAGCAGTTGCTCACAGAGTCAAATGAGACACATTACCTGCATTGTAAAGGAGCGTCAGTTATGGCACACATTTGCTTTTTGCTTTTTTCCTTCTTAAAATGACATGGATATGATGTTTTGCAATATACGTGTAATCTAAATTCTTGATAACATTTTTGGCTTGACAAATGGATGTATTTGTTAAGTTTTAAAGCTTTTCTCTATAATATGCTGGTGCCCTTCACCTCCATTATAAAATGCAAGAGAGGGATAATTATTTTTCAAAATGTATAAAATATGCTTCACATTTTTGAATGCAATTTCATGTGGCAAAACTAATATGTATCATGATTGTGAAGAAATAGCTTTGACTTGAAAAATACTAAGTTTATCCTTTAATCCTGTTCCATGAGTGCATTTTCCATGCCTGAATGGAGTATTAGCTTCTTCTTGGCAGAACACTCGGCACAATTTACTTCATATAGGAGACCAGGCAATCATAGCTGCAAAATACCACTCAAATAAAAGGATGATTGGAAACTGATACTCGTGTCTTGTGAAACTGTGAGTGGCCAAGCCTTAGGATAAGCAGGAATCTTGCCCACATGAAGTTTTCCAAAAGTAACTGTGATTTTGCTACAGCATCAAACCAAGCCTACACTGCAAATAATAAAGGTGGAACTTCTTCCTTCTATTTTTTCTCATTTCTCTTTTTCATACTTGCCTATTATGTTCCACACCAAGAGATCTCCAATTCCAGTGTAAATATGGATTCGTGGTTACCGTGTTCCTTACATCCTCATTCAAGGCAATGCATTTTATCAATAAAATTTATACTGAGATTGACTGACCCAATTAAAATCAAAGAAAAACGTGGTTTTTTTTTTCTTTTTGAAGAACCAATGAAAGAAAATTCTATTTAATGATTAATTGTAGAAAATGTCAAAGCATATCAAAGTGAAGATAGTGGTCTATTATGAAAGTGGCTAAAAGAAAGAGCAATTTCTTTTTCCTAAGTTATCATAAATCGTATTTGGAACTATTATTCATATGCAGAGTTCACAGAATATTTTCTATTTGCATGCACAATTTCTCAAAAATGTATTTCTTCCTTGTAAACATAAAAAAAAAAATTATGTGAAATTTTAAGTAGTTTGTGTCTGTTTTATAATTCATTTTGTATTTATCAATGCATACTATACAATAATTGAAGTAGCTATAAACATATTTGATTACTTTATAATTGCAAAAAAATTCAGATGTAAAAAATAATATTCAGTTTTGTAAAACAGAGCTAGTGAATGACAGTGAGTTATCAACAGATCTAGCTAGCACTTTACCAGATGTCAAGGTAATTGCTGACTGTGAATACTTATGGTTCAGGAAAAATGCTGCAGCAATTACTGTGATTTATAGAAGGCTATTTTTACTTAGTTAAAACATTACTACATTGGTGGAGGATGCAACGGCTGTGAAAATGTGGTACTTTGCAAAATACAATCTAGAATGTGAAAGCTATCATTGATTAAATATAGAAAACACAAAGATAATTTTAATAATGAATTTCCTCATTTTTTAAAAAAAAAGTATATGTTAAAGTAAGGCACTACTCAGTTAATGAAAAAGCTTCAGCAACATCTCGTTCTCCCACACTATGATATCATCACTGACAAAATGCAATTAATGATATATCTTTGTTTTAGCCTGACGATTCCAGTTCAATAAACTATAAGGTGCAAACACAGATATAGCATCCTGTTAAATTACAGCTTATATTTTTTGGCTGTAAATACTAGCACGTAATTAAAACAATAAAAATACATGAGTTAGGGAAGCTACTGTTCCCAATTTTACAGTTCATGCATGCATTACTGACACATATGCTAATTCTCTGTAATTATGCCTACTGACATGCTACACTGACCCATCATTGATTCCATTCTGTTCCACAAGTGCACTTCAATGTTTTTTTCTAAAATCCCAAACCCTGTTATTAAAAAAAAAAAATAAGGAAATGCAAAGTGATCTGGGGGTGGAGATCGCTTATTGCTCTTTTTTAAAATTGCCACTTAACATGTTGTACTACTTTAAACAAAAGTAACATATTCTTTTTTAAAATGCAAAGGACTATGAGTCAACTGTAAACTACTTTAGGTTGTTATTTTGTGGTAAACAATGTTTTAATTGTAATCTACCCGTTCATTTTTCATGCCTACTTTAAGTAAAAAGACCATACAGTACATGTTATTTTGTTAATCATACACCAACTTGCAGGGATAAAAGTAGAGTCCATTCTTCACTTGTAACTCCTTGGTGTTATTAAAGATCCACTCTTCCTTGCCTTTACTGCACTATGTGAATAATAAACATAAATAATTTAAGAAATAGTAAAAAATATTTTATACACAAAGGGATTTCCAACCATAACACTGTAGCTTTTTATTCCTGTTGATCTAATCTTTTTAAAGTACTATGGAGACATACTGTAAAAGCTTGCAAAGTATTACTGTGAGTCCCAAGTGTTACATGTACAAAAGTATTTCTGTGCTTGGAAAGAGCTATTCATTTTTCAAATCAGAGATTTATTTAGGCAAACACACATATCCATGTGTGTGATATATACAGTATCCATGCTATATATGAGGATTTTACAGTACACACTTACACACATATCTAGTCCTAGTCACTATGAGACGTTTGCCTTTTGTTTCTTATTTCTGCGTCGGGTTTCCTCATGTCTTTTCCCATGTCCCAAAGAAACTTAGTTTAGATGGTTTATTAACTCTGAAATAAAAACCTATATGAGTGAGTGTGTCCTGCAATGGATGGGCATGTCACCCAGGGCTGGTTCTGTCTTTGCTCCTGATACCTCTGGGAATGGCTGCAGTAAACTGTAACCTTTAAATGGAATGAACTGGTTTAATAAATTCAAGAACAATGGAGGGTTACCTGACTGGCATTGTAATATGAGGTGTGTAAATGGCAACCAGGTAGTACAGGACATGATGGCCTTGGCAAAGTGAGAACGGGCCACAATGGAATTTTTAATACATATCTGGATGTAGGTGTAGAAAAATGACAAACGCCAGAAGTATTTGGGTACCTCAAAAGTAATACTTAGAGTGTAACTAAAGCAAGAGAGAAGTTCTTAGAAGTCAGCAGGGGATTGATGCAACTCCTGACAGGCACTAAAAAGCAGCACATAGCAGCAGACAGTTGTTAAAGGAAAAGTTAGGTATTTTTTACATCAAAGTTATTTCTTTACAATCATGGCATATATTAATTGGACACATAAAATTGTGCTCTAAAATGAAGCATGTTTTATATATTTAAAAGAATGATCAGCCTTCTCTTGTGTTTTATAATGGAGCTGGGTCCAAATATGAAAGAAAAGCTTTAACACTTACCAAATATGTTAATTTTATAAGCCAACAAGTAATAATCTGCATTTTCAGGTTAAACACGCTCCATGTCATTTTAAGAAGGAAGAAAGTCAAATATTTTTATGAAATTCAGACATTCTATTACTATACAGAACCTTATTTCATCATTCTGTAAAGTTATTGCCTGCTGATACCTGTGCAATAATGCATGCATGTGCTTTAGTGATCTGCCAAGACAAATATTGAGCACTCGGGTAGTATGAAATCAAATGACAAGAACAGAACAGACATTATAGGCATACATTTAGTTTTAATTAAGTTGAATTTTTGTAAGTTTAGTACAGATGTTTTTAGCATAGGCAAGTGGTAGTGCAGAGCTGTCATTCCTGCTTCTCAGTGCAAGGTACTTCATGGAGTTCGCTTGTTTTACTCATGTATTTACAGATTGATTGGTATCAGTTAGGTTAGGTTATCCTCAGTCTTGTTATTACTGTATTCTCAACAAGAGCAACTCATACATTTGATAATTGGTTTGTGGTGCTTCAATCTGTTTCCTCATGGTTGTAGTATATTGCACATCTTTCATTTTCTTAGTACTTTTGTTTGGGACACTTTAGTTTTAGGTACTGGAAAAATTAATCTATTACTCATTTACTCTTATGTAACAAGACCTTTCTTTTGGTCTTAATACCAGTTTAAAACATCAGTAGATGTGTTATTAATCTCTGTGCAGTGTTACGTATTGACATGATGGTAAAATGACTTGTTAATATGAAGGATTCATATGTGTTATACTAAATATGTAACATCAAGAGAAATGTGTCTCAGCTAAGACACCTTAGACCACTCATAAGTGAAGTTTTTTTAGTAGGTCACATTGCAGAGTTGAATAAACACTTTACTAATGCTTTGTAAATGTTATTAAGACCCAAACAGTAAAATATAGTTAGTGAGCAATACACGCATTTTTGCAGTACCTAAACTAAAGTGTTACCATTTTTATAGTGTGTGGAAAGGTCGATTTGCAGGTGGCCTGGCTCTTTCAAAAATCTATGACTTTTATTTCAGTTCAGATGTATTATTATTTGTACAAACTCTTATATACGCTTTTCACTTCACTGCCACTTCATATAAATCTGACTGTATAAGCCATGTAAAATAACAGAAAATGTAATGGACGAATAATATTATTATTCTAGAGTTCAAGTCATAATAGAACATAACCACTGAAAAAACAGAATTGCAGGTTGTGTGGTCAGCATAGTGGTCAGCATAATAAGCAGAAGGTGTGGTGATTGAGTGGTCAGAACTCCACTCATGACACAGAGACAAAAGAGCAAGAATCGTATCATCCTTACCTCAAGAAAAGAGTACCAAGAATCTGTAATAAAATGTATTATTTCCAGATTACTTTTCTTGTCACAAGCATGCCTCAGAAATGCAGAAAGCACATTTTCTTAGATCTAAATTTTTGCTACTTCAAGGTGGAAGTTTTAAGGTTTTTCTTCACAATGGGACACTGGTACCCATTAGCTTCATTATAATACACAAGAGTAGGTTTGCTAATTTTAAAGATTTATACATTATACTGCACTTTAAAACACAATGTCTTCTTGCAAATTAATAAATACCATGTTTTATGAAGAAATAACTTTAACTTGAAAATCCTTTGAAGAACAAAAGGCCCTTTTAAGGTAGAAAGAGCACAGTCTGAAGTGCAGTCTTTTCAGGAGCCACCAGAGTGGGGTTTACCTTATTGGCCAGGAGGCCTTACTGTTAAGACATGCCATCAGAAGTAGTTGTTCATTTAGCCTGAGTCAGGAAATGAGTTGGGGCTATACAAGGGCAATTATTTGTTGTAAGTTTTAATGCAGTATAAGCATAAGAGCTAATAACATTTTTCAACATATTCATGATTTGAAAAATAATTCATATTCGCAAAGCTAAAAAAATTTGCACATAACATATATTTTCAAAAATGTAATACCAGTGTTAAAGAAAGATAATAGTTCCATTTTTCTTAACTGTGAGGTTGTTCCAGGACTCGATTACAGTATAGTTACAGTAATGAATTTGTCATTCAGATATTATAATCAAGATTCAACATGTGGTGCAAAGTTTTAGTTTTGCAAAACAGCTTCCCATTTAGGACAATTTCTTTTTTAGAATAAGTACAGACTGGTAAGCTTTGCATTAAACTATTACTGAGTGCAAGATATGATTTATGATTTTACAAATGAAAATAAACATAAATAATAAATCACAATAAATGATTGCATTTGGGACCTTTTATATAGAGTTTAACAGTGCTCAATAAATGGCAGAAGCATTTATAAGAATGCATTCATCTTTCACATTACCATATATTCAGAGTTTATCACCCACAAACTTACTGTTTTAAAAACATACTGTTTTAAATTGCTTTTTTCTGATGTCTTATGTTGATACTTACTGTAAAATAAAAAACAAACAGAAACCACTTAACACCAGTGTTTTATATGATAAGAGTCAGCAGACTTTGGAAAAGGCAGGACACATACTAAAAATCTAACAAGGAATATGAACATTGTTTTTTGTTGCTTTTTAACATAGTTACAATAAGTCAAGGACCATAAAATTTTAAAAAAGAATAATATTTATTGCTGCCTTGCAATAAGGAGACCTGGGTTTGCTTCCCGGGTCCTCCCTGCGTGGAATTGGCATGTTCTCCCCATGTTTGTGTGAGTTTCTTGTGGGTGCGCCAGTTTCCTCCCACAGTACAAAGACATGCAGGTTGGGTGGATTGGCAATCCTAAATTGGCCCTAGTGTGTGTGTGTCCTGCGGTGGGTTGGCGCCCTGCCCAGGATTGGTTCCTGCCTTGCACCCTGTGCTGGCTGGGATTGGCTCCAGCAGACCCCTGTGACCCTGTGTTAGGATATAGTGGGTTGGAAAATGGATGGATAATATTTATTATGTGCTTTCAGGGCAAGAAATTGTATTCATTTTTATATTGCCAGTGGAATGTTTTCATACTTTTTCTTGAAAAACCTCAGGAAAGACTTCACGTTCATACAGTATATCATAGAAACTTTATGCCCAGTGAACCAAAAGAAGAGGGACATTAAAGTTTATAATAGTTTTTAAAAGAAATTAAGAGCTGTTGTCCTTCTTCAAGGTCACTGACCTTTTGGCTATAGGGTAAAAAGACAAAAATATGAGTTGTGGTATAACCTTTAAATACTTCCTCAACGTGACAGTAGATATTCAATGACATCAACAACCAAGAATATAACAGACAGTACTGTGAAGTTGCAGTAGTGAGCATTGTTACCTCACTGTTAAGTGCTTGTACATACTGAGCATGCACTTTTTGAAGTCTTCAATTCTTTCTCTGTGCTTTCTTTAATTTCCTCCCACATCCAAAATACATGCATTGAATTGATCTGTAAATTGGCCCTCTGTGATTGTGCATGACTGTGCACTGTGATGAAATGGAGCTCCATCTAGGGTTCTTCTTACCATATGCCTGATGCTGCAAATATAGGTGTCAACCCACCATTACCCAGACTTTGAATAGGCAGGTTCATAAAATAAGTGAATAATAGCAGCTATGTGAATGTTTCCTACAAACATATAAATCTGCATTCACTTTACCATCAAGAAATATGACAAAGAATGATTATAAGAATTGCAGTCAATTAAAATCTATGTTGCTGATTTAGTTTTAGAAAAGATAAAAGTTGGGTGGTTGCTAACAGGATTGGGTTTTGGCTTCAGAGGATGTGGATGGATTTGACTCTGACTTTTTATACGTATGACAAACTTTAATTCACATGCTAGGTTTAATTTTCTAAAGAAAACATTCAAATTATTTCCAAAACTTTGCGTGAATGTGACATTGATATTAACGTGCCCTTTGACATTTTTTATAAATAATGATTTAAAAGGGATATAAAAGGGTGAGAGGCCCTGGAACCAGATTCTAGTACTTGTTTTACTCTCTCAACTAACAAACTGTTACAGGGGTATGGTAAAAAGCATCACCTTCTGGTTTATCTAGATGCATCTGTTTTGTCGTCATCAACAGCAGTCTGTAAATTGTTTATGAATACAGTACACTTAGTTAACACTGTGAATGGCTCTGCATGATTCATTTCAATGCTCTGCTTTAGAAACATGGTGTCAGGAGTGACTGACTTTATACAAAAGCCAGCATTCCACTGAAGGATGATAATAACTTTTTAGGAGGTTCTGCGTAAGTGCTGTGTGAATCGCAAGGCTTAGGAGTGCAAGAGAGAGAGAAGCAAGCCGCTTAAATTCTTGAACCTGGCAACCAGACATGATTAAACTGGGAGGAGATGTAAATACAAACTGGGAAATTTTTAGAGCTGAATTTGAGGATTGCATACATGCAGCAGGGCTTCACAAAAAGTCTAGTGAAATTAAATCCGCCACATTGAGGAGGATGATGGGGAAGGAATGTTGTTGAGGTGAATGGGTGTGTGAATAAGCTGAACCACAATTTGTTTGCAGCTAAAAGATGAAATGATCAGAGATAGGATATTGCTAGCTGTTGCAGATGAAAGCTTGCGCCGCTGCTTACTCATCGAGTGGGCGCTTATAGTATCCTCTGTATTGGAATACGTTAAGCTGTGGAGCCGACACATTAGAATAAAAACTATGGTCCAAGATAGATTTCCAGATACTATTAACACTGAAGGACTGAAATATTAAAGACATAACCAATCCCCTAGACATAATAAGAAGACAGCTCCATTTTATAATGCTGTAAATGTGGCAGTCTGCTGAGAGCATTGCCCAGCACAGGAAAAGCCTGTCAGCTTTGTGAAACTGCAAAACACTTTGCAAAATTATGCTTAAAGAGCTCAGGAAAACCAGACCCCCAATAACACACAGTGGAAACCCCTGTTTTAAATGAAGAGGAGGAGATGGAGCTCAAATATATTCAACATAATGCATAAGAGCTCAAAAGTACCATTAGGAAAGAAATGCTTTGCCAATGGTCAGATACATAAGAGTCAACAGAAATACCATCTTGACTATACAGCAACATATGGTGTAATGAGATGGAATGATAAAGTAGGACTTGCACTGGATTTGAGCCCTTTACCAAGTGAAACAAAATTACAGCCATACTCAGGCTATCTCTTGAGTTCCTGGGACTCTTTAGAACACAATATTCAGTATAATGCAAGGTCAAAGGCACCCACTCGAATTTGAAATTATGGGCACCAAGCAGAGACTACCCTTGTCTTGTTCAACATGTGAATGCTTGAGACTGATTCGCTTGACCATAACAGCTGACATGAAGTGTGAAATGCCTAAAAGCGGGTACTCTGACTAAGTAGTATTTCCTTTAAAAGTACTGAGATGTTTTCTACAAAACTATTGAAAACTTCCAGGTGATGTTTACTTTAAGCCATATGACAGAGTTTCCAGTGTGCCCCCAGAATGTACCTGTGCCATTGACATCAGCGGTCAAAGCACTTTTGGAAAAACATGAAAAAGATGCACCCATAGCTCCAGCTACTGAGGACTCAGAGTGGATTTGTAATATGATTATAGCTAAGAGGCCTGAAAGCTCAGAATCTGCATAGACTTAAATTAGTTAACCAGGCATTATGCAGGTCTCACTACATGATGCCAGCACTTGAAGACATCTTATACAAACTGCCCAAAGCGCATATTTTCACCCATGTAGTTGTGTGAGGTGCATTCTCTCAATGCAAATTAGATGAAGAAAGCAGCCTCATGACAACATTGCAGACCTGTTGTGGTAGAACATATGGGCTAAAGCACTTATTCAGCATTTTAGTTGCACCAGAAACAGCAAAAACTCCTCTCTATTTTAGATGGCGTGGAACCCATCAAAGTTTAGATCGTAGTTGTATGTTGTGGAGACATGGATATAGATGCTAACCAAAACCATGACACAAACTCTTAGCATTAATGGATTGGTGCAAACTGGTGAGATTGTGGCTTAGCATAAGGAAGCTAGTTCAAGGTAGGGGAGATGCACTTTCATGGATATGTACTATTGGGGCCTAAGGGCATAAATGCAGACCCTGATAAGTTAGGGAAATTCAAGATATACCAAACCCAACAAATGCCAAAGCAGTACAGAGCCTCATAAGCTTTGTGGAATACCTGTCTAAGTAGGGTACAGTGCGAAAAGGATCTTTCAATTAATATTTCGGAAAAGGAGTGGAAGGCAGCCATTCATAGAATACAGTCTATCAATTATTCAACTTAAAATCTTTCATTGATCACATTAATCTCAATTAAAATTGGCCAAATTGTATCCAGGGAAGTGTACCAAATTAACATAATTTTGGACAAAAATCTTTGAATGCCTATCAGACAGTGTTGGTGTCATAATCACTCATAACCCATTAACGGCTGTGTTTGGTGTACTCCCAGATGAGCTTAAACTGGAGAAGGACAAATTGACTGTACAGTAATTGCCTATACCACACTACTAGCACGTAGACATACAGTACCTTGTTTAAGTGGAAGAATCCCGACCGACCTTTTATAAGGCAGTAAGTAACTGATGTTCTATACTATATGAAATTGGAAAAAATCTAATTCTCGCTTAGAGGATTTCTTCAAAACCTTTTTAAAATATGGCAAGATCTAATTAAAGTAATGTTAGGGTAAGCAATTATATTGGGGAAAAGGATTTCTTTCTAATTCTAGTCCATGCTGTTTGCTCTCTTCTCTTTCTCTCAGGTGTGGGTTGAATTTCTGTTTTGTTAAGTTTGACTTGATTGCATGGAATATTATTTTCTTCAAATTAAATTAAAAAAAAGAAGCAAAGAGCAAAGCTCATATAAGATCACTCAGCCAGGGATCTTGAAGAGCTTCAAGTGGGAGACTGCATTTGCATGAAGCCTCTACCAGGGATGAAAACAGGTCAGTGGAAACTAGGCACCTGTTTATACCAGGTAGCAACAAGGTGGATGAGAACACATAACTACTGCAATATGGATGACCTGAGACCTGAGTCCACTTCTGTCATGCTCAGCCCTGCAGTGACAGAAAGGCCAGAATAAGGCACCAGGTACCCAGAAAAAATCCAACCTAATAGCTTCAATAAAGAAATGCCTGCAGGCATTACCAACGAAAGAATGAAAGCGATGAGGACTTGAAGCTGCAGTTAAGTTTTACACCAACCAGACTGACTCTGTAAGAAATCTGTGGAGATCTATAATAACAAAATAATGTTGGCACATTGTACTGGAATCCTTTGAAATATCTAGCAGTTTCAGATGAAGAAAAATATACCTGGAATATTTTAATGTAATGTCATTTACTAATGCACTTAATCCAGATCATAGTCGCAAGCAGAGGTGGAGCCTATCCCATCTAGTATAGGGCACAAGACAGGAATAAGCCCTGGGAAATGCTCTAGTCCACTGCAGGGCAAACACACACACAATGACAAACCAATCACTTGTTAGTAGTATACCAACACAGTTATATATTCTGTACATTTGGACATTGTCATATAGTGAGCATTTGGTAGAACACTTTTTTTTTTATTAATCAAGAGGGTATGTTATGGGGATACGGTAAAAAGTACCACCTTCAGGGTCTGCTAGATGCATCTGAATTTTTTTTCATCATCAGAGTGGTCTGTAGATTGTTGCTGTGTACAGTTAGTTAACATGCTGTATGGCTGTGTGTGATTCATTTCATTTCAATGCTTTGCTTTAGAAACACAAACTAGATGTGCACAGCCTTAATTATCATTGACTACACGGGGCCAGCTACTTGCCCTATTATAAAATTCAGGACATGGCAAAGAAGCATTGCATGAAGACATACTGCAGATTTACGTAAAAGTAAACAATGTGTTTAATTTTCCAGATTACTTGTCGGAAAGAACCATAGCCAACATTAAATGTAACATTCAGCATTAAACTATTGACACTTCATTTGTTTGAGATAAAATCAAAAGGTTCAGATCATAAAACATACAATGTACTGTTAATTTATTAACTTTCTAGATCTTGAGGATCATATTATTTATTTTTTAACTACCTTGTTTTTTTATTATTTAAATAGGTATAACTTTATTTGTTTAAGTAGGGACATTTGTAGCACAGAATTTTTTTTTTGTTAATTTATGCTTAATTCTACAAGGTTTCCCTAAATTGCAACCACTCACATATCCATATGATATGCTTTATTTACCTTTAACGCAATTTGTAAAAAAGTGCTTGTTTATCTTGATAATAAAAATGTTTCATTACATCAAACTTTGGTCCAAAGATGTGTTTGAAGATACCTCTAAATGTTAATTTGGCTCTAGGTAAATAATATTATTCATTAATTTCCAAACTTTCTTAACTCAATAAATGATCATTGGTTAGACTTTATACCAAATTATCATTTGGCACTATATAGAAAAGAACTTTGACAGATGGCAGGCGACAATAGGGAATAGTGACACACACAGGGCCAGTTTAGAGTCACCAGTTTCCTGCATCTCCTTCAAGGTTTAGTCAACCTCTTTAGTTAACCACATGAATTGCAAGACACAACTATTTACAACACATACTGCACACAGCTCCTCTTCGTTTGGGAGCCTTTATTGATAATCCCCCAGGATATGGTGCCTACATGTTCATCATTATATATGGTTTGACTACACCCCTGCAAAAACCAGCCTCCAGCCTACACCAGTCTTTACATTATACAACTTGATTCTGATGAAACACTTAGATAAAGACTTTCAAAGTCTGAAAATAATGACATGTTTCATTGCTTTGAAAACTACAGGATTCCATTGACATTAACAATCATTAAGCCTGAGCATTTAAAAATATGAGATAAGTTGAAGAAGAAGAAAAACAAAAACCACAGACAGTGACCAGTCAGGTTCATAAAGTAAAAATATGCTTCCTAACAATTTTTTTACATGACCGACATCATTATAATGTTCCAACATCAAATGATATTGCTGCTGTGTTCACTACAAACAAAGGGCAACCACCAACAGAAAGAGAATTAGTCATTCACTCCAAAGAAGACAAACCCAGATGCCTATCCATTTTAAGTCCACATGATGATCCAGAAAAATATTCTTTATTGTTTCTAATTGGTGTCCACCTCTGATTATGTTTTCTATTCCCTTTTACGTGAGGACCGAAGGTCCATGCGTCAAACTACTTAACAAATGTTTAGAAATGCAATTAGGCCCTGGCTTGAAAGTGCATTTTACATGAGTACATTGAATTAAAGCAATTAAATTGAAATCCCATTGTACTACTGGGTTAATTATTTAAAGTGAGTGAAAGATAGGGGGCATCACTGAGCTCCAAACCTTGGACACAACTAACACAGACACAGTTATGGGTTCAAATACAATGATTTTATTATTTCCAGTAACTTTCCAGGTACTTCTAGAATCCTCTATACAGCATGCCACAACAATAAAGACTTTTCCTTCTCTCCATTCTGCTCCTCTTTATCCAAGCAAGTGTTCTCCTCTGCCTCCCACCTCTGACTTGCTTTTATCTATGACCCAGGAGTACTTCTAGTGCTAGGGCATCGCCTACTGGAAGCACTTCCAGGTGAAACAGAAGCCCCTGAAAGTAGTGATTATTAATCCCAGCAGTTCCCCCTGTTGGCCCCCATGGAACCCAACTGAGCTGCCCCACAGGACTTTAGGTCCCAGCATGCTCTGCCGGTGTACATGTGGGAATCTTATCCCAGGGATGCTGCTATCTAGCATATCAGGTGAATAAAGAATCCAGACATTGTTGTCTCCCTGGGTCCTTCCATTACATTGGCCTTCCAGCTGGAAATCCCACCCATCCATTTTCCTTTTACAGTGTCCCGACCATGCAAGGAATTATCCTACATCCCCTTCTGGATGCCTGTCCATCCACTATGGAACTCACAACTGTTAATTTTGAATGTAGTTAACTATAGTCATTTTGCCTCAAATGTAAACATCTTCTGTTTCATCTTTCTTTTATTATGAGCTAAAAACATAACTGCAAAGAAGTAGTAAGATCTTGTGTGAAGTTAAGTGTGGTCTAAGAAGACCATCAAGGTGTCTTAAAGGCAGTGATGATTATGAAGAAGAGCTGCACAATAGTGTAAATGTAGTGCTGTATGGACCAGATTTCAGTTTCTGGCCCATTCACTCCACATAAGACGTATGCATATTCTCCCTATGTCAATGTTTTCTCTTGGTGATTCAGTTTCATCCTACATCGGAAAGACACATATTGTATGTTGCTTTAACTTGTGACTGAAAACAGTTCTGGAATGAGTAAGTATGATGACATGAGTTCAAGTACCCTATGATGTGCACCTCCAGTTGGCTCTTGTCTGTGCCCTGTGCTGCTAGGATAGTTTTTGTCAACCCTACAAAAATTATCAGAAAATGAATGGCTAGAGTGAGTGTGCAACTAGTTGAAAATATGACCTTCCGTTAGACAATTAGGAATGATGTATTTTAGGTCAGTTACAGACTTTGAGTTTAGTGTTTTAAAATTAAGAGTTACAATAAAAAAGAACTAATAGTCCAATGAATCTTTTAAGGTTTTCAGTTAGCAAGAGGTACTGTGCTCTTCGATTAAAATGCTGTTGCTAACAGAAACCAGCAATACCTTCCAATGTAAGATGCAAACACTATTCTGCAATTATTTTTAATTTAGGCCTTCAACATAAACAAATGCTAAGATAAACGCCAAAACCTTGTAAGAAAAGATCTACACTTCACTACCACAGAAGGTTTTCTGAATATAAATGTTAAACCCACACTTTTCGTTACTTGAGACATTAGAAATCTATGTTGTTGCTTTTAAGTACCACTTCTCACAGTGATTTAGTCATCTGAACAGAACATTGAAAAAAATGCTGAAATAAACTAATTGGCTATCTGAACATTCATTTGACCACCATCTATTAAAAGGTGTAGATTTCAGTTTTATTTCAGGTTTTCAATAAAGGTCACACAGCAGGGTATACATAAGTTCATTTGCATAACAGATAGAAAGAATTCAATTGTATAAAAGTGTGTCTATAAATATATATAGGTATTGGTAGGTGTGGGTGTTCAACACACCTGCGCTGCGGTGAGCGCTGTAATTGACATGTGATACTGCTGATGAAGGACAGATTGGCATTACAGTACCCACTTTGCTTTGCTTTAGCACACAAATTGTTTGCTTATAAGGTAGCTACCAGACTCTGCTTTCTGACCACTGACTTCAGCTCAAGCATCAGTTCTTCTCAGAGGGCCTCTCCTTGGAATGGTGTTTCTGGGTCTCATCTGACAAGACTAATTAATAACAGGCAAATGATATTCATGATGCACTGTTTAAACACTTGGTCAGTGATCAAAGAGCCATAACTCAAAAACTGTCAACCTTAATGAACAAAACTTTGCCCCAGCTGTCAACCCAAAGATTGTGCTTATGTGCACCCCAGAAACCAATGGAAAAATGTCCATTCCTTCCTTTATAATTTTTGCAAGCACTAGATCTATGCTCTCTGTAGTCTTGTTATGACCATATCTTTGGATTCATAACAGGACTCCTGTTGCCTAAGATGTGGCCATAGCAAAGGCTGAAGTGATCCCTTTTACAGTGAAGGGTAGCCTAGAGCTGGACAGTACGAGTAGAAGACCATCTGTAACAGAGTTGGATATGGATGCCACACATAAGTCCAAATCTTGCCATGGTAAAACAAGGGGCACAAGCAAGAGAGACTTACATAAAGCAATGCATTATTGCTAAAGCAGAGAGTTGACTGGTTAACAACTGCCCAGGAGACACAATTTGTATGCTACCAAAAGTGGATCATTGTGTGTGTGAAACCTCAAAGATAAACAGTACTACTGGTGGCACCCATTAGGTGCTTCCAAATCAAAGGAATAGTGCTTCTGAACAAAGAAAGAAAAATCACACTGAACATTTGAGACAAAGCATCACCTACACCAAGATAAATCTTCTTTAATTTTGAAAACTATTGACTATAATTTAGTAGTTAGGATAAAGCCAGCAAATGTATTTTCATTATTGTTATTACTGTAACTGAAAAGTAATGACCTGTGTGAAGGATATGTTTTTAGCTATCATAGGTTTCTCTTCCTTAAGTTAATAGGAACATTCAAAGCAGCATCTCCCACACACACAGGTAAACCACTGCAGACTAGCTGTGAAGAAATCAAAGCCAATTGTGTTGCAGGAACTAGAAATTTTAAAATTAGTTAAGAATTCTTCCTTCTAACCTGCTGAATAACCAGAATTCTGGCTGAAAATGTTAAAGCTGGTCAGAAACAAATTATGTTTCATGAGACATTATTTAAATAAGAATTAAAGAAACAGAATTCATAAGTTATGGACCTTTTACTATAGAAGATAGAAAAAGACAAACTAAGCTAAGCTAGGATTTATTTTTTGTGATGTTTGTTATTATTTGGTTTATCTTAACAAGCATCTTTGGGGTATTTTTGGAAAAATAGTCTGTCACCATGTCTGAATCACAAATGATAATTTCTCTGTGGACTATTGCCTTTTTATAAACTTCTTTCAGAAATTTTACATAATTCTGTTGTCCCTGTTGGAAGGAAAAGTAGCACTCTCATGCACACTACACTTGCATAGGATCTTGATTCAGCTATCCTGATCTAGTCTGAAGAAAAAATATATTTACAGTATATAAAAGTATAATCTGAGGCTTTCTTTTTAATTGCAAGATTTTTCTAACAATTTTTTTCCTTTTTATCCTAGAGTTTTTTACAATCGGGCTTTTATGATTAAATAAAACAACATTTTTTTCTTTTCTTTATTATTCTTGTTTCTTTCATATTATTAATGCTTCTTTCGTTCTTGTTTTTTTAGTGTCATCACAAATAGCCATTTTCAAATGGGAGTAATTGATTATTGTTTTTACAATCCTGGATTTGGTTTATTTTATTTCTGGAAATTTTTGTATGTTTTATTAATTTTCTGGAGATATCATTTTGTGACACAATGCATGGCCACAATCATATTGTTTTCAATCTCTCTGCCAATTGCCAAGATGCTGGAGATGCCATTTTGTGCATGGCTATAGCCATATTGTTATTAATATTTATCCTCGCTCCTGGACACAAAACACAGAGAACATGCAATACATGTCATCTTGCTCTACCTATTTAAGATGAATTTGTACATGTTTTGTTACCCAAGTCTTTGATGTTATGAAAAACAGTTTACAAATATTAGAGCTAGTTATGTGAAATCAAACAAGTTGTCACATGTGTGCGCATTGGGGACAGTTTAAAGGCTCGGTTAATGGTAATTTTCCACTGGAAAACAAGATGGTACTGTTGACTAACACTTTATCTCTTCTTCCCTCTGAAGACTGGAAGACTGACAGCTTTACTGCCCTTGAAATCACTTCTGGTGTCCTTATCTGCGGAAGCTTCACCGTCTTGAGCAGTCTAATTTGGAGACTTCTGTCTATATGATGTTTCGTTTGCTCTTCAACCTGTTTATAACCCACATTTTGTTTATATTATACAGGTTTTGCCCTCAGGTGGCCCAACACTTTACAGTTGTCTGTGCTTTTTCTTACAAAGTGTAAGGACTTTGTCTGCAATCTGTGTAACTTTTTTGTTTCTTTGACTTCAGAGTCTTTTGAGACAAACATTTGTGCCTGTTATTTTGATTATCTACCTTGTCTAGATTTACTCTGTGTGTGTGTGTGCGTGTGTGTGTGTGTGTGTGTAGGTGTTACATCAGAGAGTGTGGCCACATAGTCATGTAGCTATATTTTAAAGACTAAGCTAAATTTTTATACCCCAAAAACATCAACACCTTGTTATAAACAAAGGAAGCACTCGTTGAGATAAAGCTAATCACCTATGTTAATGACAGGTGTTAATACTATTCACAACATCCATCCAACCCGCTATATCCTAACTACAGTGTCACGGGGGTCTGCTGGAGCAAATCCCAGGGCACAAGGCAGGAAACAAACCCCGGGCAGGGCGCTAGCCCACCGCAGGGTGCACACACACCCACACACCAAGCACACACTAGGGACAATTTAGGATTGCCAATACACCTAACCTGCATATCTTTGGACTGTGGGAGGAAACCGGAGTACACGGGCAGACACGGGGAGAACATGCAAACTCCATGAAGGGATGACCCGGGAAGCAAACCCGGGTCTCCTAACTGCGAGGCAGCAGCACTACCACTGCACCACCGTGCCGCCCCTATTCACAACAGTGTTAGCTTATTAAAAATTTTCTAAATTAGACCACCATTTTATCAAGTAGCGGACTACCAAAAAATAAAATACTAGGCTCTTTATTTAGATAGGATGACAAGTCATAATGCTAGTGTACTCCTAATATTTAGTCCTTATTACATTACAGAATTTATTGTACTCTTTTATTTTCAACTTATGAATGAATATTTTTCTTTCTCAGATGCATTTTGCAATTTATAGACTCCCACGAGTATTCCTCAGTAGTTATTTTATATTGGGGACTTCTGTTTAACATTTTGAAATTTATTTTACAACATGCATATTTACTAATTGTTTCGACACCATTTTGTGACTTTGACATTATGATGTTAAGTCGGTTCTTTTGGACGTACTGTAGTTTTACAGGCCATGACCTCTGTGTCTATTACTGTATAAAGGGAGGTTCAAAGGGTACATTTATTCTGCAATTTTCTATCAGAGTTTGTGAATATAATCCCGATGATTATTTAGCATTACTAAACTTCTGATCTCCTTTCTGTTAACAATATTCCTTTTTGACTTTGATTTTTGCTTAATGTTTTTTGGTTCCTGTGGAAGTGTGGCTTGATTTCCTGGTTACTATCTTAGCATGTTTTTTGATTTTATCTTATTTCCTGCTCCTCTGCTTAAAAATGGCCTCTTTTTCTTAGTGCTAGAAGAACAGAGAAAACCATCATGTTCAAAGAACTCCAAACTGCATCAAATAAATCCTATGGAAGTATGGCCCCTTCCAGGGAAGATTGGAACCATGTCAAAAACAGTGACTGAAATAGATCAATAAAGAAAAAGTTAAGTGTATTAGTCAGACATTGTCTAACCTGCTTACTCCTGAAAAGGGTTGTGGTGGGTGCTGGAGCCTTTCCCAGCTAGCATAGGGTGCAAGGCAGAACCAACAACACATTAACGTGAACCCTGAACAGGGTGCCAGTCCATCGGAGGGGGAGCACACAAAAGCACACATACACATACACACCCCACCATAAATTAGTACTGACAATCTACTTATTCTGTATGTCTTTGGACTGTGGGAGGAAACTGGAGCACCCAGAGGAAACCCACTCAGACACGGAGAGAACATGCAAACTCCACACAGGGAGGACCCAAGATACAAACGCTGGTCACCTTACTGCAAAGTAGCAGTGCTACCAGGGCACCACTGTGCCACCCTAAGTGTAATAGGTATGAATCAAACAACAGATTTACTGTTTGAAAGACAAGCATGCTAACCATCACAACTTTTGTGGTACAGTTTGTCTGTCAACAGATCACACTGTCATATGTTATGCCATTCACTATTTTAAAACAGTAGCTTTCTTTTATCTGGTATTATTTTCAAACCACTCTAAATGTAAAACGTAAAAAAACAATTGTAGTGTTTAGTCTATTGTAAACAGATTTATGACCACTTACTCTGACCATGAGGCTGAAAGTTATAAAAGCCTAAGTTATGCAGCTTCCAATGCAACAAGAAACAGTGTTAGACAGGTTGTAAGGGTGGTGTAATTCTGAAAGATCATAGTAAGCACCCAAGTTTGCCATAAATAACTCCGGAGAAAGCATTGCTCAATCCAGAGTGGTTTGTGGAAAATGGTTGATTAGTGATAATGTTACATGTAATGGGTTGGAAATTAATCTAGATTTTTTGTGAAAAGGTAAGCATGCTAACCCTGACATGACCAAAACCTGTCAATACATCACTCCCCATAATACCATGTACAGGTACAAACTTATTTGTCAAAAAATGTAACTGATGGTGAGAAATACATGTATGTCAAATTTTGTCTGGGAATTGAAGTACAAAACTGTGCATAAATAATAAACAAGCAAACAGAGAGTGTGCTTTATAAGCATGTACATATATACTTACTGTATTTCAGAAGGCCTTTGTTACTACAGAATAAATGAAATTTCTTCATAGGCTGGTCAAGGCTGATTTTCTCAACAGTCCAAGATGTACCTTGTCAGGTAAGATCCAGAGAAAGATTTCTCATACTTTTAAAAGGAAGTTAAATATTTCATAAAACAGAAGCACACCTAACCATAGCTGCATGGAGAATTCACAGTGCACACACACACACAAGCACAATTCAAAATTGGAAGCAAACTGCTTTTTATTAGAATACTGAATATGGAAAGCTGTCACATGTAAACACTTATAATAAAGTCATATGCAACCACCAGCACCCAGTTAAACAGATGAAACACTCTGCATATGAACCCACCACAGCAAGGTCACTAAAGTGTGATGTGGTGCTCTGATTAAGTTTCCTTTAACACCAGTCATCTCTATCTGCACATCTGTGAGATGTGAGAAGAAAACTGAGTGTTCAGTACAAAAAAGGAACAAAAAACACCACAGATATCGAGAGAACACACAGATGGAAAATCGATCCAGGAATCACGTGTTAAGTATTTGATTCTAGCCACCCAATCATTGTTTTACTCTTATGTAATTTACATTGCATTTAATCAATAACAACAAACATAATTTTAGAACATATAAAGCAGCCACAGTTTTCTGTCCAAATCCATAAAACTAATTCCTCTTATTTTCAGCCTTTCTTTATTGTTGTACCTGAGTATATCTTACTTCCCAACCATTGGCTGTTGTGGACAATTTAAAATAGTTAATGAAATAACTATGAAATAAACTATTTGAATAATATTTTGAGATTTACCAGTATTATTTAACTACAAAAACAATGACATATTGGAATGTATTGGACATAATCCAAGGAAAGATATTTATAGCACCATAGTATATTAATACTGATTGAATGTTAGTTTTAATGAGCTACTGAGATTGGCATAAATTAACTGATTGTTACCATATTTGCTGAGAACAGTTGAACTAAATGTGTTTATCATTTTGTGCATTAAGTATTAATAGAACATATAAAAGAATACAAAAATGGCACATAAAACAATTGGTACAGTCAGGAAACATCAGTAAACCATTCCTCATAAGCCACTATTGCACCTACTTCTTCCAATTCAAGTGTTAAATTTATGGCTTATCAGCATTTTTTAGTGTCACAAGTGGAGGAGGTGTAATAACCACATCTTGAACAGACCAAAGCAAATATGCTGATAAAAAAAAATCTATTCATGGAAGTTGTTATGGTAACAGATTTATATTTCAGAATTAAAAACCAAGGCAGCCACAGAATGATAGGGAATGTTCCTTTAACTCATCTTTGTAGGAATTTTGACTTTAGTAAGAAAATTTTTCAATGATCACTGACCCATCTGAAAAGCAGAACCCTTTCTTTAAAGAAAGAAATTCTCCATACACTAATTCTTCTTTATTTTAACTGATGCAATGCATTTGGTATGAGAGGCAACTATTTTATTTCAGGGTGCTGAACTGCTGGGAGCACAGAGGGACTGTGAATTTAAATAGTTCCATTGGATGATTTCCTGACAAACTGGGGACTAGTTTCAGTCGTATGTCAGAGAACATTACCTAACAATGTGTCATTTAAGCATATATAAAAGTTTATTACACAGCTATCAACTCTTGTGATGCTCCTTTTTCCCCAAGACATACAACAGTGTGTACTGTAGAGTTTCTGTGTGAAGGACTGAAGATTGTTAGACTTTTTGCTGTCTTACATTTTTGTAGGGAATGTTACCTCCAATAATATGAATAAAGACAAAGAATATTGAATGTTCATCTTTAAAATTTTAAAGGACTCAGGATGTCACACCTAAACAGGGTGGAAATGCACAGAATATTTCAGCTCTTCTGGGAGGGGGGCTTTCCTGGCCTCCTCTAAAATTTAATTGCACCAGAGTAACTTGTCTGTCTCAAATGGAGAGTGTCCAGCACTATCCCAGATAAATGTCTCCAAAAGCCATTGCTGCCGGATGCCTAAACCACCTTGTCTAGCTGGGTTCATTTAAAAAAAGATGCATTTCTGTAATGTTTTCCCCAGGTTTATTAAAATCATAATCTTACAAAGGAAAGTAATCCAAAATACCCCATAGACAAGCCTCATCACTGTTATCTTTACCATTTAATAAATCATTTCACCACACTCATTTCCATTAGCACAGGCATAAATTCAATAAATTCAATATTTTTGTGAAAAAACACCATCATCATCATCTGTTATGGTGTCCATAGAACTCAAGATGTTGTTCCTTATCCAATGATAAACTTCGCCATCTTTTGTTCCACTATCTGAGGCTCCACTATTGAACAAAATCTCTTCCTTGAGAAACTATCTGGGAAATTTCAGTTATCAGCAAATATCCATTTCTAACTGCTGGCACCCACTAACATCAAGCTTAATAGCCTTTTTGTCTTCTTAAACTCAGGACTGGGACTTTTCAGCCTCTATGTTTTCACCAGGATATCCGTGTAGATCAGAGATGACTGTTGAATTATTTATGTACAGTGTCATCTACTAGCTCATCATTGCTGTCTTTTTTAAAACTCCTCAATTTGCCAAAAACATAGGTCATTTGTTGTGTCCTCATCAATTATTTAATGCTCTGTCCCTCTCTTTGCTGTACTATACAGAATATATTGTCTTAAATCTAAGGACAGACTTTCAGTCACTGACTTTAAGCATAGAGGGTTTGTGGTAATGTGTACACTTTTCATCATGATTTTGTTGGGAGTATAAATCACTAAATGTTTTTAGATCTTGGGTGCTGTTCCACCCTCTTATTATATCTGTAATTCACCATGTGGGTGTTGAAGACAGACATTGCATCAAGAAGTCCAGTTAAGCTGTAAGTGAAGGTGTAACCACCCATATCTAGGTGACACTGGCACAAAGGAAAAGCCAGACAATTATTGTGAGCGCAAGGAAAAATAACCAGGGGCCTCATGTATAAAAGATGTGTACGCACAAAAATGTTGCATAAGAACGTTTTCACGTTCAAATCGCAACGTATAAAACCTAAACTTGGCATAAAGCCACGCACATTTCCATGGTAGCTCATACCCTGTCGTACACAAGTTCTCTGCTCGGTTTTGCAGACTGGCGGCACCGTCAAAGCAGTGCTACTTTTCCTGTGTGGTTACCCTTTCTTTTTTAGATCAACATCCCTGACGCCGGCTTTATAGATATACTGAAATGAACTGCATATTGTTTATTAGTTTAAGGCATCTGATTATAATTAACCTGTAACAATATAATGGTCCACAGAATGGTCAAACTATTCCAAATGCCATAGCTGCTTTAGCGTTGTTACTCTCACTGCACCTTCTTCTTCTTCTTTCAGCTGCTCTCGTTAGGTGTTGCCACATCAGATCATCTTTTTTCATATTACTTTCACTGCACCACTCTGAGTATTTATATCACTGTATCTGAGTGTGAATCACAGCTGTACAGCAGCTGATCGGAAAGAGAATTATTGGTATACAGCATCAAGCACATGCTGCCTCAGCCATGCTGTTTATTGAACTGCTCTAATATGACAAACGCTTCAGAGCCTTTCCTGTAGGGACATCGTGGTTCAGGAACAATTTCATCCCAAGAACTCTAAACGCACTCAATCATTCCATCAAGTGCTCCTTGTAGAACTGTTTGTACTTATAAGTACAATTACCTCACTGTAAACTTGCGATACAGTTATAATATTGCACAACCTGAGCCACTTTATAAACCGTGTATTTACATATGATAACAATATCATTTTTAAGATGAAATGCAGCGAAATATGTTTATTATATTATACAGATAAAACTTTAAGTTTAACTACGTGGTGCTGCAGCACTAGCAAGCCGCTGGCGCTACGTTCAGTGATTGTTCCTGCCCCGCGCTTTATTCTTGCTGGTGCTGACGCGACACTGGAAGGATAGATGGATAGAATAATTAAACACGTACTATGAAGATATTTCGATGTTCCTTAAAAATTCTGAAGAATCGGCATTCTAAGCTTACAGATGGCTTAACGTCTATTACAGAGCTGATTGTGTGGCGATTGGGTATTTGGAGAAAGAAAAGGAAGGACAGGAATTGGAGGTTAGTACGTTTGAAAGAGACAGTACTGTTACAATAAAGTATTTCATCAAAGGTCACGCATGGTGCAGCAAGCATCTTACGTGAGACATGAGCAATCACTGCACCACTGTGTTCCCATCTCTTATATATATTTCTCTTCTGGTTCGTCCTGCTTCCACTTCAAAACCGGTCCCGCCCACACGCAGCCAACACGGCATTTCTCGATTCCTATTCGTAGTCTTCCATGTCATGCACTATACTGGCCTGCTGAACGTAATACATCCAACAAGTACTCGAGGTGCTGCCACAATGGTAAAGTAGCTTTACCACCCTTGCGGGAGCCACCTGTGTCTTTACAACAGCTTCTTACACATCAAACATCAGAAGCTAAAAATTATCGTGAACACATTCGAGAATACAACCCTTCTCTAGCATTTGCCTCCATGGGTGCACAGATAACTCAACCTCCTGGCCACGGACCATACTGTTTTAAAATACACGGGCAAATTAACACTAGAATTACCAGAGCCTACGAAAAAACTCGTATATCCGGCCCACCTTAAATCGCTTCTTAAAACCTTTCTCACCTCTCCGCCAGCGTCTTTTGTCATCTAAATGTACTGATAAAGACAAGCTGCCAGCAGCCGGCTATTCCATCCCCCCAACGACTTAGAACGTAAACAGGCTTTTCCCAGCTCTTGCCTTGATTGATTACCTGGGAGTGAAGTGGAGTTTTAGAGTAGAAATAATAAGATTGTTATTCGAAACACACGCATTTCATATGTGTTGCATTTCTACAGTAATCTGTGTAAACACATTGTTAAAACAGAAACGTGTTATATATTCTAGTAGCAATTGACAAAATGTAGGCATAAACTATATAATGTATGAAGCCTGAAGTCCAAATATCAAAGAAACACTTTCACAAAAGGTACAAAAAAAAAAGCCACCGCCAAAAAAACCCGCCTTAGTGTGAGACATTGACATGATTTAACTATCACTGCTTCTGTGGCGCAACCGTATCAGTCACTGACTGGGAATCAGAAGGTCATGAGTTCGATCCTGCACAACTCCCATTTGAGAAGTGGTCTTATTTTCACTATTTTAGAATAAAAAGATACATTTGATTTCAGTCTGTAACAGCTGGTGTAATTTATGATATTTGTAAAGGTTAGCTTTATTTTTTTAAAATTCACTTTTCATTGTCTCAGTCGCGTTCAGGATCCATCCCTACCGCCCCCCCACCTGACACTGCTGTTTTTACATAAAGACGCGCTATAGTTCTGCAGTGTATCACGATACATACAACCGCGTGTTTTTTTCCCCCAGTATTGCCAGTCCCCACGTGTTGCCGTATGCTGTTTCTTTTGTACTCCAGGACATGCAGAGGAAAGCATAGTAAAGAGCAGTAACTTCAGCGCTATATGCAATCATCAGACACTCCCCATCTGATACTACTGTTTTCACATAAAGACGCGCTAAAGCCCTGCAGTGTACTTGTGACTGCATTGTCGTACCAATGCTTGCGAACTGAAGTGTCTGCATGCACTTTTCGTGGCATTATACGTGTATTTTTTGAGCATGCCCATGTAGCTCAAAGACAGGAACATATGTTGATGTAAAAGTATAAAAAAACAAGTGCACTTTTATTCAAGACTATAACCGAAGAAAAAAGAAAGCAAGTTACAGCAGGCGGTTGATATGACAGCTTGCATGGTGGAATGCTAAGAACTGCTGATTTCCATTCTGTGCTATATAACTTAACGTTTGAATCTGATGATTGCATATAGCGCTGCCTTGTTTAGTGTGCGCAAGAACATGCAGGTGGCCAGTTGCTGAGTGCTACAACGCACATTTTAAAAAAAGAAAGAGGCAAATATATGTGACGTTTTGAAGAAATCATTTTATGACGCGAATAGTACCAATCAGAAAACATCGTCGAAGTAATGCAATATTATTTGAAAACGAACAGCGTCAGGTTGGGTGTGAAGTTATACTGGCGCTGTTTGAGTCAGATCAGAAGCTGAATAAGCTGAACAAGCTCATGTTCTGACTCTAAGTAAAAAAGCATGAATTAATCAACAGAAATAACCGCGATTGACATTTTAAAGTTAACGATTTACAGTGCATACCAATTTATAAATTCAATGTCCGTTTGAGGAAAAAAAAAAACACTTTCTTCAAAGCTGGGAATTGAACTCGCGTCTCTGTGGCACAGTAAGGCAGTGGTGCTCCAAGTCAGCAAACCGTCCTTATAACTTATTTTTTTTCAAGATCCATAACACACAGACAGACAGAGCATTGCGTAATACAGAGACAGACAGTCAGAGATATACAAACAAACAGGGAAGGCACATGTACTGAAAGAAAAAAAAAATCAACATGTGCGTTGTTTCTGTAGCACTTTTTTACTTAGAGTCAGAACATGAGCTTGTTCAGCTTATTCAGCTTCTGATCTGACTCAAACAGCGCCAGTATAACTTCACACCCAACCTGACGCTGTTCGTTTTCAAATAATATTGCATTACTTCGACGATGTTTTCTGATTGGTACTATTCGCGTCATAAAATGATTTCTTCAAAACGTCACATATATTTGCCTCTTTCTTTTTTTAAAATGTGCGTTGTAGCACTCAGCAACTGGCCACCTGCATGTTCTTGCGCACACTAAACAAGGCAGCGCTATATGCAATCATCAGATTCAAACGTTAAGTTATATAGCACAGAATGGAAATCAGCAGTTCTTAGCATTCCACCATGCAAGCTGTCATATCAACCGCCTGCTGTAACTTGCTTTCTTTTTTCTTCGGTTATAGTCTTGAATAAAAGTGCACTTGTTTTTTTATACTTTTACATCAACATATGTTCCTGTCTTTGAGCTACATGGGCATGCTCAAAAAATACACGTATAATGCCACGAAAAGTGCATGCAGACACTTCAGTTCGCAAGCATTGGTACGACAATGCAGTCACAAGTACACTGCAGGGCTTTAGCGCGTCTTTATGTGAAAACAGTAGTATCAGATGGGGAGTGTCTGATGATTGCATATAGCGCTGAAGTTACTGCTCTTTACTATGCTTTCCTCTGCATGTCCTGGAGTACAAAAGAAACAGCATACGGCAACACGTGGGGACTGGCAATACTGGGGGGAAAAAAACACGCGGTTGTATGTATCGTGATACACTGCAGAACTATAGCGCGTCTTTATGTAAAAACAGCAGTGTCAGGTGGGGGGCGGTAGGGATGGATCCTGAACGCGACTGAGACAATGAAAAGTGAATTTTAAAAAAATAAAGCTAACCTTTACAAATATCATAAATTACACCAGCTGTTACAGACTGAAATCAAATGTATCTTTTTATTCTAAAATAGTGAAAATAAGACCACTTCTCAAATGGGAGTTGTGCAGGATCGAACTCATGACCTTCTGATTCCCAGTCAGTGACTGATACGGTTGCGCCACAGAAGCAGTGATAGTTAAATTATGTCAATGTCTCACACTAAGGCGGGTTTTTTTGGCGGTGGCTTTTTTTTTTGTACCTTTTGTGAAAGTGTTTCTTTGATATTTGGACTTCAGGCTTCATACATTATATAGTTTATGCCTACATTTTGTCAATTGCTACTAGAATATATAACACGTTTCTGTTTTAACAATGTGTTTACACAGATTACTGTAGAAATGCAACACATATGAAATGCGTGTGTTTCGAATAACAATCTTATTATTTCTACTCTAAAACTCCACTTCACTCCCAGGTAATCAATCAAGGCAAGAGCTGGGAAAAGCCTGTTTACGTTCTAAGTCGTTGGGGGGATGGAATAGCCGGCTGCTGGCAGCTTGTCTTTATCAGTACATTTAGATGACAAAAGACGCTGGCGGAGAGGTGAGAAAGGTTTTAAGAAGCGATTTAAGGTGGGCCGGATATACGAGTTTTTTCGTAGGCTCTGGTAATTCTAGTGTTAATCACCAAATCTCTCCACTATACGCTAACACTTCTACCTCTCCAGGATATGAACAGTTGTATGTTTTTGACACAGCGCAAGCTACTAAACTACGCTTACAAAATAAAGCAAATTCTGCATGCAGCGAAAATGTACTTCTCCAGCTAGATTCCATGCTCAGAACCATCAACCCCTTCGCTAAATCACACAAACACATGCATGAAATCGCTCAGTCCAGTCCAACAGCATATGTATGAATGGTTTTCAAGGAAACCCCTAGGCAGGATTTATGACGATACAATGCCCCGACATGTCACACCGATGTTGCAGCGATTTTCGTTAGAGAATATGGCGAAACACCTGCCGAAAGGGACATTTGCATCTATCCCATAGGCAACTCCTGTAAACAGATTTCCATGCTCAATATGAATTGCGATCCTATGGTTTACCCACTTTTTTTCCCTTACGGAGACATTGGCTGGCACAAAGATTTACAGCATATTCCCGATAAAAGAACCGCCAAGCGAATAAGGCTTACTCAATGCCAATTTTACGCGTACAGATTAGCAATGAAGAATACATTTAGTATTTTGCACTCCAGCGGCACACTATTCCAACAGTATGTCGTAGATGCATATGTTAAAACAGAGGGCGTGCGTCTCAACTATCTCAGGTTACATCAACAAGATCTGCACGTTGAACTATCAGACGCACTGCAAGCAAACGCTGAAAATAACAACGTTCGTGTAGTCAACATGATCATATTACCGTCCACATTTCCAGGAAGTCCAAGATACATGCAACAAAACTATCAAGATGCCATGGCCATAGTACGTAAATTCGGAAAGCCTGATTTATTTATCACTTTCACATGTAATCCTGCTTGGCCGGAAATTCTATATGCACACTGCGTCTTTCAAGAAGTATTTATTTCTTCTTGATTTCTGAATTCCTTTCTCATCGTTTTCCGTTCCTATTCTTACACCGCTGTATGCTACGGCAGGCGTCGGCTAGTGTTTAATAACATACTTTAACTCCTGTCATCATGAAAATTATATCATGTATACATCTCAGTATTTTAATTATTCAGAGAGCTGTAATATCACGAATGTACTGGATTCTGTGTCCTGTTGGAGGAAGAGAAAGCCCGGAAGCACGCAGTGATGCACACACATAGAGCACATAGAAGATCAAATATAAAACAAAGCATTTAACGTGCTACTTTAGTTACGATGGGATTGAGAACCTAGTAAATTAAGCGATTTTAAGATGAAGTTTATGATGTCCTACTTTAATGACAAAATAAACTACATGATTAAAGTGGAAATTTAGAAATTAAAGTTGACATTTCAAGCTTTTTCCCCACTGTGTGCCTTTTTTTTTGTCTGTACCCTAATAAGCTTTCATATGATACTCAGATGGTGGGCTTTTCACGGCAACTTTGATATGTGACAACTTCTTTTTTATTTCGGGCACTGTGCGACTTTGTGAACGTGAGCTTTCGAGTTTCTCCGACACGCTATGTCACTTAATCAACTTCCTTTTGTTGTTTATACCACTGTTTAAACCCACAAATAGTAAGTTTTTCCTTGCCTCCACTTGGTATTTGCTGAAATTCTTCTGTTTTCCCTCTTGCTTTTGCCATTGCCTTTTCACAGAAGGCAGAGCTTAAGGGCTATTTATATTGATTTGCATATTCAAAGAGGCGTAATTCTGGGAGGAGTTGGGGGGGGGGAAAGAAGGAGAGTGCACGTGCGTTACTTTTCACGCTGACTGGGATTTATGGAGTGGAAGAACGTGGAAGTTGGAGTTTGCACAGATTTATACATCTGGATTTTTTTGTGTGTAAGCACATTTCCGCTTTTGTGCTTACGTCATGTTATAGTGGGAATTCTACACACGATGTTATGCATGAGGCCCCAAGAGATTAAAAACAAAGGTTCAGGCAAAAGAATGACAAAGTAGCACAAAGGTTACACCAGGAAGAGTAACAAAACAAAAATGTCTTTGTTTGAAAGGGCAACAGTAAAATCATTGGTTGAAGACAAAAGGAAGGTTAAAACAGTAACAAAACCTACAACTAAGCTTTTTAGAATTTTCTTTGAGACACTAAGGACACTAAGAGTTTTTTGACAGAGTATTTCTCCACCGAAGAATACCGAACATGCTGATTGGCACCATTTTTATACTGGGCAGTATAGTGACATCACTAATAGTGACAATCGTGAACATGTAGCCCAACTGGAAAGGCAAAAAGTATCTGAAATAATGGTGCAACAACTGCCACTCCAGGTAAAAATAAACAAAACGAATTAAAGAAATCAAAATCCCCATGAAAATTCGAAATAAAAGTAAAACTGGAATCTATGTATACCAAAACCCCATGGAAAATTATAAATCAAACAAAATTAATTTTGACATGCATGAAAAATAAAATATTGATGCAGAATTATAACATACTGTATACTTTTTTGAGTAATTGCATGGTAATACAGTATGATGTAGAAATTTAGAAAACACATCATGTGAAAGCATCAAGCTTTAACATATACAAAATTTATACAGAAAAACTATTTTTTATCAAAATCCAGTTAATGTCAGTGCCTTACAAATTTTCATTCTTTTCATTAATACAGCATTAGTTTCAACACCAGATAGCAATGCTCAAGGGTGTATGAATATACTTTTTAATAATTCCTGCACTGTATCTCTAAATCACAAGAGGCAGCGACAGGCAGATTCGCCATCTTCTTGGCAATTTTACATATTGCAGGAAGCTTCCAGGACAATGGCAGAGAGCCATTCTATTTTGAATGTTCTTGTTATAATTGCTAGGATCATGAAACTCATAAAGGACTGAAAGTCAAAACTTGGCCTCAGAACTCTAATGAGGCCTAGAAATATTAACACAGGCTTTATACTGAACTGAGGGCAATCCCACAGGTGCACTGTCATGGGGACCCACCCCCTTAAGTTTAATATACCAAGACAAGAAATCTAACAAGGAAGAATGATATGAATTAAACAACCAAGGAAAATTACAAAATAGTTGAAAAACAGAAACAATACGTGACTAAAGGAAAGAAGTTAATAAAAATGTCTATTAAGGAAACACATCTTTCAAAATAAATCACAGAAAACATAAAAAATAAGCAAGGGTTATGCAGACTAAAGCCAGGGGAGGAAACTCTGACTAATCTACTAAAAGTATGAAAGGGCAATAGGTAGGGGGCATAGGTGCAGGAGTGAGAAGAGCTTGTCTCCTCCATTTTTAATATTTTCACAATATTGCTTTGAATTTTCTGGTCATCAAATCAAATGTTTAAAAGGGGCAAACAATCCACTGAGCTTGCTTTGTTATTTTAAGAAAACGTTTGTGTGGTCCTAAATTTGTAACTAAGAAGATTCTAAAACTAGAGCAGTCAATATCAAGGAGGTGTGCTGCCAGTTACTAGTTGTATGACAGCGGGGTTGTTATGTTCCTTGTTTTATATCTTTCACTTCCTCTCTAGGAACCACAAAAGCTGTAAAGTAAGTGCAATCACACCACATAGAACTGTGAGGGAGAATTCTACCATTCACTGCAAAATCTCAGTGTGTAACAGCAGAGTCTAATTACTGTTGTGTTCAAGTAGACTTAGTTTTATGATTTTTCTAGTAATACTAATCTAACTTGTTTTGACTCTTGAAGCTTCTTTAAGAAATAAGAAAAATAATTAAAAATGAGCATTTCCTTACATCCTTTCATTCTCATTCTACTCCAAAACCTCTTATATGAGCATTATAACAGTATTGTATCTTATAAAAATGAGTCCAACAACTTGACCTTTTAAAACGATAACTCATTCCCTATCCTCCCATTAAGAGACTAGGCAACCCTCTATTGGCCAGGAGGTTTTTTATTTTTCTTCCCAGCTCTCTCTGACAACAATCTATGTTTTACAGTGGATGCCCGGCCCTGTAGTATTGCAAGACCACATACCACTCTTTTCCAATCTCTTCATCCCTGGGTCCTCTGTCTTTAGCCTTTCGGCAGCATTCTGTACTTGTACAGGGAGTATCATCCCTTTGCATCCTCATTTCTTCTGGTATGACCTAATGAGATATGTTCTAAGTGTCAGCATGGGTCTCCCCCCAGGACTTGGCTGGGCTCTAACCCATGTTCATCAAACCATCACAATCAATACTGCAGTGAGCTGAACCTAAAAGAAAAAAAAAAGATTTTTAATGTGTCAGCATTATAAACCATGAGAAGTTACCTCAGTAAGTTTATTTCATACACAAATATTCAGCACTACAGATAGCAATCTTAAACCTGAATAGTACCCTAAATTCAAATTGAATAGCTTATAAATCTAATTAAAATTGTGCTCTGCAAAAATTTATATATTTGCTTTTCATGTGTAAACAAGGTTAAAGTGAGAAATCTGGAACAGATGTATGTTAAAGATATTACTCATTGCTGAATAATCCAAAAACACAATTTATATATGAAGAGTGCATATACAATTTATAGGCAAAAGAGGGGCATGAGTCAAAGTGTCTTGCACACCAGTGTGTGGGCTGCAAGAAACAAATCACAATATGGCTCATTAACCCATCCATCCTGAGAAGTAATTAGATTTAAAAAAAGAAAAACGTATCACACTATACCACATAATATCTTGTGGAAGGAGCTATAAGAGTATGGAATTCCAGGGACACTGCTGCATACCATTTGTTCCTTTCTTTTGTGAAACAAGTGCTAGGTTAACATATTTGGTATTGAGCTTGTTTGTTGAAAGCATTTGGCTCTGCCAAGGGTTTGTCTTGTCTCCATCCATGATTTTCACATCAAAGTTTGAAAAATGTCCAGATTGGGATCCTTTCTGCTGCTTGCATGTTGTCCATTTGGCCTCATTATACTGTTGCCCTTGCAATGCTAATGGGTTGAGAATTAGCATTAATGCCCTCCCTGATAAGTCATGGTTCTCCCTGATGAAACAGTTGTGTGTTTTTTTCAAAAGTACAGTGGATTCAGAAAGTATTCAAACCCCTTGCCTTTCTACAGACTTTAATGTGTTGGAGATTTAATTTTAAACAGACGAACTTGCCTTTTTAATCAATTGATTTACATTCAATAACCTATACGACAATGTCAAAATATGTTTTCAAAAAGGTTTGAAAATGTATTAAAAATTAAATCTCTCATTTAATTGCAACCATTAGCTGTGGCACTCCAAATTGTGGTCAGGTACATCTCGTTTGCTTTAATTATCATTGAGATGTGCCTAGAACTTGATTGGAGTTTGTATGTGGCAAACTAAATTGATTGGGGTCCTGAATACTTAAATGAATGAGATATCAATTTTTGATTTTAATTACATTTGCAAACCTTTCTGAAAACATGTTCTCACTTTGTCATTATAGGTTATTGAGTGTAGATTGATGGGCAAAAATGGCATTTATGATTTTAAAATTAAATCTCCAACACAATAAAGTGTGCAGAAAGTGAAGGGGTTTGAATGCTCTCAGAATCCACTGTAGGTGATCAACTGCCTCCAAAGTGGAGAAGTTGAAGTATGTATTGTTTGCCTATATTTCCACTCCACTGTTTTGCTTGTGATTTTACTACTCTGGTAAGCTAAAAGTATCGTTCTGCTTCTAAGCCAATTCCAGTGCTAATTTGTTTTCACGTTGCTTTCTTATATTTATGGTTTTCCTTTTATTATTATAATGGCTTCAAAACTGGTATTGTGGAATCATGGGGCAGAAAGGTCCTTGTAAGAGCAAATATTAGAAAATTAATGCTTTAAGTTAAACTCATATTAGTGTTTGCTTAATTTGAAAAGAATGTAATTTTCTTTCATAGCGAAAAATCACTGTGGGTCCCCAAAGCAGGTAGAGGGGTGCAGTCCATTCCGTTAGGTAGGGTACATAATAAAGTTTTCAGTCGTCACCATGCTGTGGTCGGGTGAGCATTGAGGCTTTGTAGTGGAGGCTTTCTTCAAAAATGGTGAATCTGTAACTGAGACACAGAGGGCGTTTGGCACATGGTTCAGTTTACGTGCTAATGAAAGTGTTCCAGACCAGAAAACGATTTTGCTGTGGGTTCAAAGAGTAAGGGCAACAGGATCTGCACTGAAGGGGGTACCTCAAGGCCAAGGTTTTCAAACATCGTCCTCAGTCCTTGGACCAACTAAAGGAGGCCATTCAAGAAGAAATTGAAGTGCTAGTGAGAGTGATGCAAAACTTCCAAGAATAGCTCCAAATATGTATCAGCCGTCAAGGCCACCATTTGGACGATATAATTTTTAAAACTTAAAGTAAAAAACTTTTTTATATCTACATTTGGGAAATAAAAAGTTTTTGGTGATACCTCGTACCATTTTTTTTCAATCCCCCTTTGAAATGTGGGAGTTATTTCTGCCCCACCGTGTAGATTATGTATAACCTTTTATACCCTGTATGTTAACATGAGAGAACTTTCTTAGCTATATCTGTAATACAGTGTGTTAATGGGATATTTGTAAATGGGATAGACATTCAGTTTTCAGACCTTTTTAAAACTGGTTCAACTGTATGATCAAAGTTAAAGAATGAAACAAGATATATAAGCTTTAACAGAACTTTTCTTAAACAAGAACTTTTTTCTTTGCTACATCAGTTTTTCTCTGTTTTTGTGTGAATTGTTCTACCTTGAATTTTTACTAAAACTTTTAAAAATGAAGATATTTTCTCTGTGGAATCATTTCAACACATCAAGCTATTGCCAAAATCCCATGAAGCAGACTAAAGCTGTAGAACTTTGGTAATTTTAAACGCAGCTACAGTCCTTTCATCAGATTGGCTGGCCTAGCACTGACTCTGCTGTGGAATGTCCAGTATGGTGGAGACAGCTTGTTGGCCGAGGTCTCCAGGACTGTGTCTGGCTTGTCTGACTCCTTTTCTACAGTCTGGAAGTGGTTCTGAAATTAGCTGAGGGACTAATATTGCTGGTTTTACTTTTATGATAATTATTTTTCTACTTTGTTTTTCATGTATTTGAACAAGTCTGTATCCTTATATGTAATAGTTTTGTATTTAGTGAATGATATAAACAATTCTTATATTTCTATTCTTATATTTTTAGAATTGTTGCAGTGCTCTGTGCCTGCACTTGGTGAGGAGTTCTGTGCAAGAACAAAGTAATTTGTATTATTGTATTGTATTTCTGAGGTGGCAATGATAGATTTGGCCATGTAACTCTGTGAAGAGGATTACTTGTGTTCTGTTTTGTGTATTGTATTTTTTGACACCAATTGCACGCCCAACCTACCTGGAAGGGATCAGATTTCCCAAGATTTCTTTAATTTTTTTTCCCAACAAGGTTTTTTTTTTTTTTTTTTTGAAAGTTTTTTTTGTCTTCTTAGAGAGTCAAACTAATGGTGGGGGCTATCAAAAACAGGGCCCTTTAAAGCCCATTGAGGCATTCTTTGTGAGATTTTGGGCACAAGAAATAAATTGTCATTGTATTTTAATGTCAGCACTCATCATTTTAGCTTTCACAGTAAACATGCAGTTTCATACTATTTTTGTGTCCTTGGCGGTTCCTGACTTGACATATACTGCCTAGGCATAGTTAAGTAATTATTTAGGTAATCTTTATTACATTTTTGCTGAAACTGTAACTCCATTTAGTTAAATTCCTTAAGTTTCTTATGGAAAACATTTTATTTATATAGCACCTTTCCCATGCTCAAGGCGCTTGACTACCTTCTCTATCCTTGTGTATCAGGTCGGGTCTCAAAAACATTTTTTATTGGTCACCAGCCATGTTTTTTATTTTATAGAGAGCTGCTTTTCATCTAGCCATGGAACTAAGTATAGGGTTTTGCTGCTTGTGCTCTACTTTAAAATATTTCAAAACATTGTGACTGAAACGGTAAAGCAACAGTCTTATCAGAAAGAAACTGTTAGCTAGACACACTAACAAAGAGTTTTTAATGACAGTAACAGGGGAAAAAAGACAGAAGTCAAAATAAACACCTAAACTTGGAGGCCAATCAACACTGTAGCCAAAGCCAAAACGAGAGACAAAATCATGGTCAAAGTCAAAAACTACTGATGAAAAAGACTTTTAAAATTGTCAAAAGTACATTTGGAAATGGGTTTTATTGTCTGCAAATTCGGATGAGGAAGTGTTTTGAAAGATGACCTTTTAACTCATAGTTTCATTAGCAGGAGGCCATGATCTTTGAGGACACTCCCCGAACACAGGTCCTGTCTTAATGACAGGAGACACCAAATGGTAGCATCTGTGAATGATCAAAATGGTAGTGAAATGGTCCAAAAAATGTCAAATAATTCAAAAAACTGATTTTAGAATCATATTTCTAGCATAGAAAAACAAAGTTAGTTCTAATAAAACAAACAGGTATTTACTAACACAAACTTACTGGCAGTGTTAATTTTGTTGATAAAAACGAAGACAAAAAGTACTCGAAAACGTCATTTATTCTGTGCCAAAAATGGAACAAAAACTAAATAAAAATGTGTCGTTAATGGAGAAAACATAAATAAAGAAGACGAATGCTTTTAAAATTATTGTTGACGAAAACTAAATAAAAAGCAAATGTTACAAACATACATCTCTACTACACATGACGTGGTCCGCAAACAAATAATGAGCATGAATGAAGTGTTGCAATTTTAAAAACTTATAGATGGCTAACACCAGTTTGGGTGCCATCAGGAAATCATCACGTCAATGAGAATCCAGCTCCACTTCGCTCTGCTGTGTTGGCCAACATGATTCTCAGGCGAAAGAAGCAGTCAGACATATGGACCAACTTTAATTACAGCACTGACAAAAATAAAACAGTGTAAGTCATGTAGAATAAAGCTCACAGGAAAGAAAAACACAAACCTCAAGAGGGGTCTAGAGGCGCACCATCCTGAAATTCATGCCAAGGTATGCAACGTTATCTAGATGGTGACTTGCCCAACGCCAATACCGTTACCTCTGGCTCTCGTTCACCCTGCTAATACTAATGTGTCACATGCAACGGTTTATTTTATGTGTGCTGCTAGTAGGGATGTCACATTGATAATAAGGTCGGTACTGCACTCTTATATGACCACAAAAAAAAATGTGACTAAAAACATATGAAGAAGTCTGAATGGTGGTGATGATACAGCACCACATCAACAAGCCGGAAAGAAAAACAGCAGAAGTCATGTCTGGCAATGAGAATTTCAGAGTTAAATTAGGGAAAATGTGCTTATTAATAAAAGCCAACACACAAGATTTTGTTATTGCCAGTTTTATCCCTTTACAACTTACTTTAGAAATGGATTCGTACAGCTTTAAGAGCGCAAGCAGATTTGCTCAGTCTCAGATGTGAGCATTGTTCATGACTTCAAAACTGTTTAGCTCTTTCAGCATTCTTCATTTCTTCAGTATGGAGTTTATAAATCTTTTAAAAGGCAACAAAACAAACCAAAATCTACAATTATTCAGATTTCTTGCCTAAAATCTCATCATTTCTGATAGGTACAAAACTATGGAATAATTATCTCTACATACCACTCCTTTAAAATAAAAAGACATAAAACCAGTTTCATTTCAGCACTCATCTTGACATGCAAGATGTTACAGCATTTAGAGATATTATATTGTCCAGAACCATTTGCTGGCCTCAATGGTAACATAAGAGCAGAACAGCTACACTTAATCCTTGACACTTTTGACACTGATTTATTTATCAACTTTACACTCACTGAATCAGTTTGCGAGATATAATAAATCTGTTGTATTGAGTGTAGCAGTATACATTTCCTATCATAGCTCTAGAAATGCCGACATCTTTGCAGTTCCAGCCATGAGCATTTATGTACTTAATTAACTGCCAGTTCTCAGAACATGACCATGGCTATGCTGTCTTTTTTGTTTTCACAGTAAAGGTGTTGATGATGATAAGCCCATATCAAGTGCATGTGGTATGAGTTTAAAAAAAAGTAGTGAGTCCACACAAGCAGATTGTTGAAATGTGTGCACCATGCTGAACGATAATACAAAAAAAAATAGGCTTTCTACGGTGAAGTTAATTTTGTATTGTTTTTAGTAAGCCATATAATACAATTCAAAAATGTATCTTGAATAATACTGTGTATTTTATTGTAATCATCATAAACTAAAGCACATCAACAAAGTTTTTGTTGATAAAATTCTTTGAATTTAGAAACCATTACTATGGTAACATACAGAGCTTAAAATATTTCTTGAGGAGGTTGAAGTCCTTCAGCATAGGCAGGGAATTTCTGCAAATGTCATATCAGTCTTGCAAGTACACAGTACTATAGGGGCACTAGCATGAGAATAGAGAGACTTAATCAGAAAGCCTGACTCCTTGTCTCACAGCCTTAGACTGACATCCTGGTTGTCATTAGACTTAACATTGTCTGTCAAGAGGATATGTTGGAAACTTTAAATATGTTATTGACATATTTTATTTTAATGTTGCTTATACGTTGCATCAACTTGGGATGTCATCAGCACAAAATCTCCAACAGTATAATTTGGCATTCCATCATTCAAATGAGCAGCTTCATACGCATCCACAGGAGATCCTGCCCTTGTAATGAAAGCAAGCCACCTAAAAGAGTGAAGAAAAGATCAAGAATCCATTTGGCTGGTGAACATTTTATAAGTTTTTGCAAATATATTGAAAATAAAAAACTGAAATATCACATTAACACAAGCATTTAGACTCTTTACTCTGTACTTAGTTGAAGCACCTTGCATACTACAGCCTGGAGTTTTGTTGTATCTGAAGCGACAAGATTTGCAAATCTAGATTTAGGAATTTTCTGCCATTCTCTGCAGATCCTGTCAAGCTCTATCATGCTGGATGGAGACCGTTGGTTCAGTCTCTCCAGAGATATTCATGACCAGGCTCTGGCTGGGTGTCTTGAGGACATTCCCAGAGTTGTCTCTCATTGCCCTGTTGGAAGGACCCAATCTGGAGAAGGTGATCATTAAAGTTGTCTCTGTACTTTGCCCTTTTTCTCAATCCTGTCTAGTCTCCCAGGCCCCTCTGCTGACCACGCAGCATGTTACTGTCACCACCATTCTTCACTACTGTAATGGTATTGCACAGATTATGAACGTTGCCTGTTTTTTTCCCAGAGATAAAACTAATTTTAGTTTCATCATACCAGATAATGTTGTGAGAGCCTCCAAGCAGGCTTTCATGTGCCTTTAACTGAGGAGAGGCTTCTGTCTGGCCATTCTGTCATAAAGGCCAGAGTGACCATTGGGTTTTTTGGGCACCACTCTTACCAAGGCCCTTCTCCCACAATTGCTCAGTTTGGCTGTGTTGTTACAAACTTTTACCATTTAAAAATTATGAAAGCAACTATGTTCTTGGGAACCTTCAAAGCGGCAAGAATTTTTTGTAGCATTCCTTAGATCTGTGCCTAGGCACAATCTTGTATTTAAGCTTTAGAGGAAATTCCTTCAACCTAATGATTTGACTTGTTATACTTGTCAACTGTGAGACCTTCTATAAACGGGAGTGTACTTTTCTTATTCTTTTTAGCCTGGAATGAGACATGACTTTTTTAGAGAGATACTTTCACATCCCGCGAGACTTTGTGCCAAGAGATTTAACCATGCCCTGGGCTGGAAATAAAAGACAAGGAGTAGATGACAAAGTAGAAAGTTGTAAAGAATTAAAAAACGTTGGCGCGATACACATGCAGAGCAGGTTAGAGATAATTATAAGTACTAAAATTCGAAAGTCTCAAAAAATGAGAGCAAAGATCGCATTAGCGCAAACAAACAGAAATTATTACTCTGTGAAATAAAAAAACAGCGAAAAGAGATTGAATATATTGTTCGGATTTAAACTTTAGGTCTGAGACTCGTAGATCAACTAATTCATGTTACCATCAGGGAAAAGTAGTGTTTCTTTCCAATGAAGAGGCGTATCCGCGAGAATTAAAAGATTTGTTGTTTAGTGAAAGTGAAATCCACATATGCTAGCGTCAGAGACATGAAGTGGCAAGGTCCCCTAGTTTAATAAATTTGCAAAAAATTCTAATATTCTGTTCTTGCTTTGCCATTCTTAGATACTGAGTATTGCTCGATGAGGGAAAATATATTATTTGACCACAAGGTTGTAACAACAAAATGTGGAAAAAGTGAAGGGACCTAAATACTTTGAGTTCACTGTATATGTTTCTGCCTACTGGTAAAATGTAGAAAATGGTGTAACACTCCATTTTACCACTGAGATCAATGAAGAATCAATCAGTCTGTCTAACGTTTAATGTAATAGTTCATCCTACAGTCACAACCTAAAAGAAACATTGGGCAGGATTAATTAGAAAACATCCAAAGTATTAAGATGTCATAGTCCAGAAAAGTAGCTAAAAACCTGTTTAAATATTTATCCAATCATTTTGTCAGCTACAAAGAATGAGCCACAGTATTGAAAATGACAAGGGAGCCAGGAAAAGTAAATACAGCAGGCTGAATTAAGATTAATTGTTCTGGTGTTGCCACAGTGGCCAAACCATGAGTGCTGGAAGAACTTGCAAACGTTGCAGGGAGTGCTCAGTAAAAGACAGTTGGAACTTTGGGCTCCTCCCAGAAAGCCATTTAAATGTGACCACCTTTAGAGAGTCCTACCATTGATGTCAACAATGAAGTCATCAGGAAAGATTTTGTAATTGACTGGGTCTTGTAGTGGGTGACATTTTGTGCCTGTAACACCACTCAGGTGCAGAGTTATCGTCTCATGTCTGTCTGTGGAAAATATAAAAGGTCCTGACAGAGGTACAGCTTTAATTTTGCCATCATTATATTGGTTCCAAGGATGAGGAGTAATGGTTTTCATGAATGGACGTTGTGCTGATGAACAATCAATGCAGCTACTAGTACCTTTGGAGGTGCAGGAGATGGAAGCTTGTGAGATCTCAGATGTTATCATCTACTTTAGAACAGCACATGGCTGAGAATGGACAGTAAATGAACTGCAACACCAGTGAAATGAGTATGGCAGCCCTGCAGCAGACAGCTTGGGCATCTTTGAAGCATACATAAAGTTTGGAAAAGCTAAACCCACATTTCACATAAGGCACAAGCAAAACTGGTAATGGAAACCTCTATTAGAGGCCTAGCACTGCTTAGCAAGTGGCAAAAGTTTCCCTTTTTCAAATATTCGCTAGGACAAGCCTTGGTTGAAGTGTATGAAATAAAGCAGATACTCACAAATCTGAACTGTGCTACTGCCACTTTAAACCCTTTGCTGGGGTTACGTCAAGCCAGGTTTAGCAGCCTCCTGAATGCATTTTCCTGCTGGTCTTGCATGTTTTATTATCATGTTTTTCTTTTTTTTAACATTATCTCAATATGATGTTGTCATGCCTTTGAATGTCTCAAGACAACCACAACTTTTATGACATTTTCCATTAGCAATTCTTACCTTTTAGCCTCCTTTGTTTTTTTTTTTTTGTTTTTTTTGCATGCTCCTGTTTCTTTATTTGTTATGTGTCATTCCATTTTTACAAGTATTTTTAGCAATCTTCTTTTCAGCCTCTAAAGCAACATATCTTAGGTTGGCTCTCAGATATAGGGTTAGGTGAATGAAGAAACAGAACTCCCAGAGAATTTTCCTGTTTAGAACTAAGGTCTGCTAAGGATTACCTCTACATGCTTTTTGGAAGTCTCTCGGCTACAGCTATAAGCAAGGGCACACTACAGCACTTTTTTTTCTGTACCTCTTAAAAATAAATTTACCTTTCATGCCATCTGAGTCATGACAAAAGCAAGTCATAGGAACACTAGACTAAAACTCCCTTTACTAGCCACTAGTTTCTAGGTCCCCTGGGCTTTCAGGTGCCTTTAAAAGACCAGATCTCTTTAGCAGCCTATAGACTTTCCACATTGTTAAAGGGACAGAAGGGCCCTTTATATTCCTATCTCTGACAGGTTTACCTCTAGTGACCAGTCGGCCTTCTAACCTCCTGCACACAAACCCTGGACCTTTCAGTCTCTCTAGCTAGAGTCAGTCTCCTTAGCAGCTGCTTTATCCCTCGTGCCCCCCTTCCAGCCTCAGCTTTCCTACACTTGTATGTGCAGTAGCTCTGACCTTGCCAGTGCCGGCTTATCTGGGGACTTCAGTCTTTCTTATGCCAGCTTCTTGTCACCTGCTTCTCTCTTCCACATTTTGCATTCAATGTACATAAGTGCAGCAAATTAAGTGCACAGTTAGTATTTTTTCAGTAGGTATAAATGCTAAAATTCCAGCAGAGACTAAAGTAGTTATTATTAATTAATTATCAGTAATTAATCAGTGTTGATCTTTGCTGGCTTTAAAAAAGAAATATATTATAGCTTAAACAATAAACCCTTCTTAAAGGGGGCAATTATTTTTTTTCTTGATTTAGGAATTGCTTTTATTATTTGTTATAAGTTTTGCTAAATCAAGCTTGTTTTTGCACTATGCAAATTCTAAAGTTGTGTTTGTAAAAATGTAATTGTAAAAAAATACATGTACAACAATAACATTTATTTAAGTGGAACATTTTCATACAAACTATATAGCTCAAAGTGATTACAACATGACAAAAAGAAAGCTATATGAAACAAATAACAAATAAGATTAGTCAGTATAATATTAAAGAGTAAGTAACAAAGAAAAAGGCAAGGTCAGATGGCCTGCAGAACAAAAAGCAAACAAACAAAAAAAACTCCTGTTAGCCTGGAGAAAAAAAAAAATCTGCAGGGGTTCCAAAAAGACCACCCAACAAAATTCTTAAATCAGCCCTCTTGGTTTTCAGGCTTCAAATGATAGTATTTGATGAAATTGGTCTTGTGAACAGCTGGGACAAGTACCTTCAGTCCTTCAATGCAGTGGTGGCACATATCTACAACAGAAGAACCGGAAAAGACAGCAGAGAATAGTAGAGATTAATATGGATTGCAGATTCCTAAAGAATATGGTAATTGTATGCCCATATAATCTATCAGGAACAGAACTAAAATGAACTATGAAAAACATATGAAAATAATGGCGTTTTAACAGTTTTTTAAAACAATAACAATACTGGCCTGGCAAATTTGTATCAGTGAAGTATTTCAGATTTTCGGTGCATAACAGCAAAATGCCGCCTCAAAACTTTTTTTTAAGTTAGGCTCTTGGTATTATAAGAAGACCAGCATTGGAAGATCTACGGTTATGACTTGGAGTGTAAGGGGATAAGCAATCCAAAGTATAGGACAAAGCAAGATTATTTAAAACTTTATAAACCATTAGTAGTACTAGGGTGTTGTACCGTGTTAGCCATTATGAATGTACAGAAAAGTCAAGCAAAATGACACCTTTTATTGGCTAACTAAAAAGATTACAATATGCAAGCTTTCGAGGCTACTCAGTCCCCTTCTTCAGGCAAGATGTACTAATCTACCATTAGTAGTATTTTAAAGTCAATTCTAAATGACACAGGTAACCAATGTAACTATGCTAAAACTAGTGAGATGTGCTTAAATTTTCTGTTCCTAGTTACGATTCTGGCTGCTGCATTCTGCACTAATTGCAACCAACTGAGGTCATTCTTAGGTAGTCTTGTTAGGTGTGCATTACAGTAATCTAGTTGACTAAAAACAAAAGCATGAACAAATTTTTCAGAGTCTAAGGTCTAACGTTTGCTCTATTTCTTAAGTGAAAAAAAGCAGACCTAGTAATCAGGTTGATATACAATTAAAATTTTATGTCAGGTTCAAAAATAACCCCTAAGTTCCCTTACCTTTGTCTTGACCTTTAAACCTACAGGATCAAGTTTACTTCTAAAACCCTCACTATATCCTCAATAAAACACGCACTATATTTTGGAGGTTTATAACTGATCCATACAAGAAGTTGGGACACTCTTTATATAACAATGGAAAGATACTCAAAAGACATGCAGGTACAAAAACTGGCATCTTTACAGTTTAATCGGCTCAAGTAAATACTCCCCAAACCATCTTGTTTTTTGCCTTAGCGAACTGAAGGGGCAAAGCTGGAATTCAAAGGAGCTGCTTCAATTAACACTGCCACACCTTTTGAGTTGAGCCACATTTTGCTTAGTTTAAGAAAGTTGATTTTCCTATCACTGACTTGCTGGTTAATGCTCTGATATTTAAATGAGCTGCATTTAAGGTCCCAGCACACAACTAAAGGTGAAATGGTAATTAAATTATTTACATTTATACCTCTTTGTGTTTTTTGGTTAGACTACAGTTAGTTATTATTAAAATATTAGCACATCAGAACAATCTAGAGGAGAACAGGCCATTCAGCTCAAAAAAGCTCTATCAACTTAATACTTCTAAAAAAACATCAAGTCGAGTTTTAAAAGTCCCTAAATTCCTACTGCCTACCATACTACTCCGTAGCTTATTTCAAATATCTTAATGTTTGTGAAAATTTACCCCTATCAAGTTTCCAATTGTGTCCCCTTGTTCTTGATGAACTCATTTTAAAATAACAGTCTCGATCCACTGTACTAATTCCCTTCATAATTTCAAACACTTCAATCATGTCACCTCTTAATCTTCTTTTGCGTCAACAGCTCTTTTTATCTTTCTTCATAACCCATGCCCTGTAGTCCTGGAATCAGCCTAGTCGCTCTTCCTAGGACACATTCTAGCACTACTATGTTCTTTTTGTAGCCTGGAGACCAAAACTGCACATAGTACTCTAGATGAGGCCTCACCAGTGCATTATAAAGGTTGAGCATAACCTCCTTGAACTTGTACTTTAGTCACGGTGCTATATAATCTAATATTCTGTCAGCTTTCTTAATGGCTTCTGAACACTGTCGGGACGTTGATAGCATATAGTCCACTACAACTCCTAAATCCTTCTCATAAGGTGTACCCTCGATTTTCAGACCCACTGTATATTCAAATCTAACATTTTTACTTCCTATATGTACTACCGTACATTTACTGACATTAAACTTCATCTGCCACAATTCTGCGAAAACCTGTGTGCTGTCCATGTCCCTCTGTAATGATTTAACAGATTCCAGATTATCTGCCAATCCACCTACCATGGTGTCATCTACAAACTTAACCAGCTTGTTACTTTTATTCCTATCCCTTGCTGGACTATATTTGCTTGGACCTGCCTGGTTACTCTTTTTATATATACTGTATATATGGAATAATTTTGCCATTTTCCATTCCTTTGGAATTTCCCCATTCTGCAGTGACTTACTAAAAATATGAATCAAGGGTTTATACAGTATATGTACTCACTAACCTCCTTAAGAACTGAAGGGTAAATATTATCTGGTCCTGGTGATTTCTTTGATTTCAGCCTGTTTAATCTGAGCAGTACTTCTCCCTCTACAATTTCCAAATCAATCAGTACCTTCTTAGTAGTCCCATATACCGCTGGGAGGTTATCTACTTTCTAACTTGTGAAGACCTCAGAAAAATGGCATTTAGAGCATCCACTATTTCTATCTTTAATTTCCCTTTACTATTCCTGATGCACTTCAACTCCTCCCTGACTGTTCTTTTACTACTAAAGTACGGAAAGAATCTCTTTGGGTTGTCTTTCACCTTATCTGCTATATTCCTCTCAAACAGTCTTTTAGCATCCCTAATATTCTTCTTAATGGTTGCCCTCATGTTCTTTATTAACTCACTGCAGGTTTTTTTAAATGTCCTATTAATTCCCAATTTAGGAATGTACCTGTCCTGCATTACCTGTAAAATCCTTTTAAACCTGTTCCACTGCTCCTCAACTGTCTCCACTCTTAAAAGCTTATCCCTGTCTATCCTCCTTAGACATTGCCACATGTGCTCAAAATTTGCCTTACCAAAATTAAATTTAACAGATTTAGTCTTTGCATTTGCACTCTTACGAAACACTGAGAACTGTATTATATTATGGTCACTTGACCCTACTACACTATCAATACAGCCTCAATTCTATCCTGATTATAGTGCTAATATAGTGCACATCTGAAGATTAACTCACTACAGAATGATCACATCCTAGTAAGTCATAATGGAAAACATCTGGACTAAACTTACGTAGTCAGAAAAGACAGATTACCTTTGAGATGTTTCTGAAGAGGACCCCGGTGTCAAATATATTAGGATGCAGACTATTCAGCCTGAAGAAACGCGGCCTCTCCCAAAAATTATCCCAGTTGTCCATGAAATTGAAAGTAAAACTCTCTTGCAGAAGCCTCTCAACCAGTTGTTCAAGGCCAGCAGGCAACTTTAGGATTCATCTGACATTCTATCCAGAGGCAGGGGACCTGAAATAATGATTCCCGCATGCAGGGTCCTCTCCTTAATGGCTTGAATGAGTGCTGCAAAGTCTGTGAGTTTGAGTGTTGTTTACACCTGCATGTAGTACGATGGTCTCAAAAGCCCTGTCCTTATGCTTCTCGAAGACTACAGCCACTCTTTTCATAATGCACCAAAAAAACAACAAACAAAAGATTTCTGTTTAGGGCAAGAAATATTGAGGCTACGCACAATTGAATCCCCAATAACAAATACATCAACAAAGACTAGTGAAGGATGATGATGCTTGCCCGAGCCGACGGTGGTGATCTACCCTTGAGGTCTTTGTCTACAGTACATTGTTGAAATAGCCAGATTACCTCATCATTGTCATTTGGCTAGGAACTGCTGAATCTGACTCTCAAGGGCCCAGAGTTCTTCGACAACGCACTGCATCTTACACTCCGCCTTTTTTTAACTTTCGCTGCTGCTATGTGTCCTACGGTAGGAAAGAGAGAGAGGGAGAGTGAGAGAGATGTCCGAAAAAATGTAATTAAAACAGTTATGCAGGGATAATCCCACTTTTCTTATATTTATCCTTTATGTTTTGAACCTATGTATCTATTGAAATTGTCCATATTATATGCAGCCATGTTTAAACATAATACATTTCAAATCAGCAGGAGTTTATTTACTGTACTATACATACAAAGATGCAGACTGATATACTGTGAAGTGCAGGGGTCTGCCTGGCACCAGATGCTGCTGACACAAACTGAAATTAATAAAAAAAACCTGTAACAGCTTGAATATATCCTTTTTTGCAGAAAAAAAATTAAATATTAATATACTGGAAAACAATAAAGAATCCAGAGAACCTTTTTCATGCCACATTCATACCACATGAATGTCACTGATAGAATAAAACTGAATAATAAAAAAAATGAGCGCTAACTTTTACAAGTAGCTAAAATTTACACCGGGTGTTAAAGACTCAAATCAAATGTATGTTTTTATTATTTATAGCAATAATAATAACAGTAGCTCAATAATCAGAGCGCCAAGACTCAAACCCGGTACCTTTGGGTTATAAGGCAGCAGTTGTTACCTCTGCACCTTTCAAGAACATGCATAAACTTCCTGTCAATTAACATTTGAGCTTGGGTTTTTAACTCATTGACCGCAACATGTAAATCAAATGATTTTTTTTTCTTTGGTTATATTCTTGAATAAAAGCGCACATGTTTATTTGATATTCGGACTAAAGTCTTCACACATTATACACTTCACTTCATTATTAGTATAACATGCTTTAGGTATGTGTTCAGCATTTCTTGCCTCACATTTCCTTTCATCCTACACTTACCCAGATCTTTGTAGACACTGAACACACATGAAATGCATGTATTCCAAATAATGATATATTGTATTATTTACCCTATACAACTCCAGGGACCTCACACGCAGATAAGGAGCCTTGGCTTGAGCTGAGAGAGTTGAGGATGGGACAGCAAGCTGCTTGCTGCTTGTGCTGATCGACACATTTACAAAACAAAAGACGCTGATGGAGAGGTGTGAAGGGATTTAAGGTGGGCTGGGAATTTTGAGTTTTTCCATAGGCTTCAATAATTCTAGTGTTAAAGCCCAGACACACATTTCATGGGGAATAGATGATACCACAGTCTGTATTCTGCAAATTATTCCACAAACTTTTGATGAACTGCAGTTGGCAAATGATACAGTTCCATCAAGCTTGCAGCCACTCTTCTTTGCTCTCGTGTTAATCTGTCATCCACGGTGTATATCTGTCTGCAGAAGAAAAATAATCCGTTAGTGTTAACATAATTTTGACTCACCTTATATATATATATAGGATATACAGTATATATAATAGGATATATATATATATATATATATATATATATATATATATATATATATATATATATATATACAGTACTGTGCAAAAGTTTTAGGCAGGTGTGAAAAAATGCTGTAAACAAAGAATGCTTTCAAAAATGGAAGTGTTAATCATTTATTTTCATCAATCAACAAATGCAGCAAATGAACAAAAGAGAAACCTAAATCAAATCAATATTTGGTGTGACTACCCTTTGCCTTTAAAACAGCATCAATTCTTTTAGGTACACTTGCACACAGTTTTTGAAGGAACTCGGCTGGTATGTTGTTCCGACCATCTTGGAGAACTAACCACAGATCTTCTGTGGATTTAGGCTTCCTCACATCCTTCTGTCTCTTCATGTAATCCCAGGCACACTCGATGATGTTGAGATCAGGGCTCTGTGGGGGCCATGCCATCACTTCCAGGACTTCTTGTTCTTCTTTACGCTGAAGATAGTTCTTAATGACTTTGGCTGTATGTTTGGGGTCGTTGTCCTGCTGCAGAATAAATCTGGGGCCAATCATACGCCTCCCTGATGGTATTGCATGATGGATAAGTATCTGCCTGTATTTCTCAGCATTGAGAACACCATTAATCCTGACCAAATCTCCAACTCCATTTGCAGAAATGCAGCCCCAAACGTTCAGGAGCCTCCACCATGCTTCACTGTTGTCTGCAGACACTCATTATTGTACCACTCTCCTGCCCTTCAACGAACAAACTGCCTTCTGCTACAGCCAAATATTTCATATTTTGACTCATCAGTCCAGAGCACCTGCTGCCATTTTTCTGCATCCCAGTTCCTATGTTTTCGTGCATACTTGAGCCTTGTTTCCACATCAGAGGTATGGCATTTTGGCTGCAACTCTTCCATGAAGACCACTTCTGGCCAGACTTCTCCAGACAGTAGATGGGTGTACCTGGGTCCCACTGGTTTCTGCCAGTTCTGAGCTGATGGCACTGCTGGACATATTCCGATTTCGAAGGGTAATAAGCTTGATGTGTCTTTCATCTGCTGCACTAAGTTTCCTTGGCTGACCACTGCGTCTACGATCCTCAACGTTGCCTGTTTCTTTGTGCTTCTTCAAAAGAGCTTGAATAGCACATCCTGAAACCCCAGTCTTTGTCTGGGAGAGACCTTGCTGATGCAGTAGAACTACCTTGTGTCTTGTTGCTGTGCTCAATCTTGCCATGACATGAAACTGTCTTCCACAACCTCACCTTGGTAGCAGAGTTTGGCTGTTCCTCACCCACTTTTAAGCCCCCTACACAGCTGTTTCAGTTTCAGTTAATGACTGTATTTCAACCTACGTGTGACATTGATGATCATTAGCACCTGTTTGGTACAATTGGTTGATCATACACCTGACTATAAGCCTACAAAATCCCTGACTTTATGCAAGTGTACCTATAAGAACTGATGCTGGTTTGAAGGCAAAAGGTAGTAACACCAAATATTGATTTGATTTAGATTTTTCTTTTGTTCGCTCACTTTCCATTTTGTAAATTGATAACAATAAACAATCATTATTTATATTTCTGAAAGCATTCTTTGTTTACAGTATTTTTTCACACCTGCCTAAAACTTTTGCACAGTACTGTATATATATATATAAATATATATATATATAATTCACTAAGCCGCCGACAAGTAGCCACCCATGGAAAGAATGCAAGACAGCCACGCCCACCAACTCTAAGACCATTGGATACAATGACAACTCGCAGAGCCACGTCCGCCAACTCGGAAGGAGCAACTCACAGAGCAGAGCGTCATTCGTGTTCGTCTTTGCTACACTCCACATGCACCTCTGAAGAAGTATGTTTGTCGCGGATGTGAATCGCTGTATGCGGCGTGTAGAACAGTTTACGAGGGGTATCCCATGGTCTTACAGTTGGTGGGCGGGTCTCTGTTAGTTGCTCTCACGAGGTTCAGTCTCTCCTGGTGTATTTCCTGTGCGACACACACACACAGAGGCAGCGCGAGAGAGAGAGCTGCACACACACACAGGCAGCACCAGAGAGAGACAGACGCACACACACACACACACACAGAGGCAGCGAGAGAGAGAGGCAGAGGTACACACACAGGCAGCGCGAGAGAGAAACAGACGCACACACACAGGCAGCGCCAGAGAGAGAGCCGCGCGCACACACACAGGCAGCGAGAGAGAGCCTCGCACGCACACAGACAGCACCAGAGAGAGAGCCACGCACACACACAGGCAGCGCGAGAGAGAGACAGAGGCACACACACAGGCAGTGAGAGAGAGAGAGCCGCGCACACACACAGGCAGCGCCAGAGAGAGAGCCGTGAACACACACAGGCAGCGCGAGAGAGAGACAGAGGCACAGCCACACACACAGGCAGTGAGAGAGAGAGACAGACGCGCACACACACAGGCAGCGTGAGAGAGAGACAGAGGCACATACACAGGCAGTGAGAGAGAGAGAGCCGCACACACACACAGGCAGCGCCAGAGAGAGACAGAGGCACACACACAGGCAGCGCCAGAGAGAGAGCCGCGCACACACACAGGCAGCACAGCCACACACAGGCAGTGAGAGAGAGAGAGCCGCGCACACACACAGGCAATGCAAGAGAGAGAGAGAGGGCTGGACTCATAAGGTAGGAAGGCAGTTAAAGAATGCACTGGGCTTGATTTTGTTTTCACTTCTGTTTACAGCGATCGGTTTGTAGTGTGCATTTTTGAAATATTACTTTTCTTGGTGGTTTATTAAATTACAGATTTTTCAAATATTCATTTTTTGTTGCTATAGTGCAAACTATTGCAGTTTTAGTTTTCTCTGTTGTTCAAAGTTTTCTCAGTGTTATTCAATGTTTTTACATTTAGTTTTACTATTACGCTGTGCATTCTATGGTTTAACTAACTATATTTGTGCTTAAAAACTTACAAAAATATATATTTACATACAGTTCGTATGGTCTGGAACGGATTAATTGTATTTACATACAATGCTATGGGAGAAAGTGCTTCGGTTCAAATCGGTTGGGAACGAATTATGGTCGTGAACCGAGGTTCCAATGCATTCTTTTCGGTTATGACGCATGACCGCGTCCACCATCGCAAACTGTTTTACACGCCATGGTCTTAGAGTTGGTGGGCGGGTCTCCGTGAGTTGCTCTTGCGAGCGGGCACATGACCAGGCGGTGTGTATGCTTCGAGAACGAGGGTGGACGTGGCAGGACCATCTAAGAAGAGGCATGTTTGTCGTGGATGTGAATCGCTGTATGCGGCGTGTAAAAGTTTGTTTGTCACGGATGTGAATCGCTGTATGCAGCGTGTAAAAGGGTTTGCGAGGGGTATCCCATGGTCTTAGAGTTGTTGGGCGGGTCTCTGTTAGTTGCTCTTGCAAGCGAGCACATGACCAAGCAGTGTGTATGCTTCGAGAGCACCATCTAAGAAGAATCATATTTGTCGCGGATGTGAATCGCTGTATGCAGCATGTAAAACAGTTTGCGAGGGGTATCCCATGGTCTTAGCAGTGTCTATGCTTCGATGTGAATCGCTGTATGCAGACTGTAAAACACTGTATTGTATGTTGCCCTCTCCAGAGTAACATCTTTTCATTCACTTACAGTCGTATCCTCAAAACCAACCCCATTTGGACAACTGCGTCTTTCAGGAAGTGTTCACCCATCAATACATAATTATGCGGCGTATGCTACGCCACGGGTTGGCTAGTATATATATATATATATATATTATATATATATATATATTATATATTATATATATATATATTGTCACGCTTGGGTTACAAAATTGCACAGAGGACCAGTAGAAGTTGAAGAGATTGGAGCTTTATTCAAACACTGCAAACAAACATTTATCTTAAAAAAAAGGAATTTCACACGTGCTCCTTGCAAAGACTTAAAAACCTCCGCTTGTCAATTAAAAGCGACTAAAGATTTCTTCTTCTTCGGAGGAATACGTGCCAGGAGCAGGAGGGGTCTGAGAGAGAGAGAAAAGCAGAAAATCAATATAAGCAACTGAGAGAAGCCTGAGGAGGCTTTTTGACAAGGCGGAATACAACGCGGGCGGCAGATTACGCGACAGAGACGGCAACAAGGGAAAGGAGAAATGTGAAGGTAGTCAGTCTATGTTTCCTAGGGGTTTCCTAGGGTTTTTCCCAGGGGCGTCTGTGTCTTCGCAGCTCACACCCCCTCCCTCAGCTTTATTCACGTTTTCGTGAATCAAGCGATTCTCCAAATCAGGTTCAAACAGACGAGACAGCACATCAGCATTAATATGTTGAGAGCCAGGTCGATGTCTGACTTCAAAACTGTAAGGTTGCAAACTAAGGAACCATCTCATAAGACGAGAGTTTGTGTCTTTCTGACGGTACAACCACTGAATTGGAGCATGATCACTTACTAATGTGAACTTACATCCCCATAAGTAATAGCGTAGTGCTTCTATAGCCCATTTAACTGCCAAACATTCTTTCTCAATAGTTGAATAATTACGTTCCCTTGGGAGTAATTTCCTACTCAAGTATGTGACAGGGTGTTCTTCACCATCAAATACCTGGGAAAGGACCGCTCTTACTCCGAATGCACTAGCGTCTGTTTGTAGAATAAAATCTTTAGAAAAATCAGGATTTCTTAGTACTAGATAAGAAGACAAGGCTTTTTTTAAATCTGAAAACGAACGTTCGCACAGTTCTGACCATATAATAGGGCGGTTTTTCCTTCCTTTAGTAAGTTCTGAGAGTGGAGCAGCCCTATCCGCAAAGTCAGGGATGAATCTTCTGTAGTAACCAGCTAATCCGAGAAAAGCACGCACCTGTTTTTGTGGTTTAGGATGTGGGTAAGCGAGTACCTCCTCGATTTTCCTTAGTTGTGGATGAAGTAAACCCCTGCCCATTGAGTAACCTAGATAATGAGTTTCAGACATACCTAGTTTACATTTCTTCGGGTTAGCAGTTAATCCAGCTTGTTTCAGGCTATCAAGTACAGCTTGTAGGCGTTGTAAATGTGACTGCCAATCATTACTGAAAATCACCACATCATCAAGATATGCTCCAGAATATTCAGAATGTGGTCGCAGAATTTGATCCATCATTCGCTGAAAAGTCAAAGGGGCCCGATGAAGACCAAACGGGAGTCTAGTAAATTCATAAAGCCCATCAGGAGTCGCAAATGCTGTTTTTTCACAACTGTTAGTCTCCAGAGGTACTTGCCAATAACCTTTTGTGAGGTCTAGTGTGGAAATATAGGTGGCCTGACCGAGTTTTTCCAAGAGCTCGTCCACCCTGGGCATTGGGTAAGCATCGAATTTAGACACCTTATTCAAGCGCCTAACATCGATACAAAAACGAACAGTACCGTCTGGCTTTAGAACTAACACGACCGGAGAACACCAATCACTTTTGCTTTCACGGATTACACCTAGTTCCAGCATCTTCTTGACTTCTTCGCGCACAATATTCCTTCGTGCTTCGGGAATACGAAATGGGCGCATCTGTATCCGAACACCGGATTCAGTGGTGATTTTATGTTCCGCTAAACTAGTGATGCCTGGCAAATCTGAAAAAACATCAGTATTCTGTTCTATTAAGTTTAACAACTCTGTTTTTTGTGAATCAGTCAAATCGTTGCCAATGACAACATCAGTCTGGGAAACAGCACTTAAGGTATTGTGAGCTTGTTGTCTGTCTTGTCACTTCTTTAAGAGATTAATGTGCAAAATCTGAAATGGTTTTCGTCTACCAGGAATTCTAACCTTGTAGTTTACTGGTCCCATACGTTCCTCGATAACAGCTAAGCCTTGCCATTTAGCCAGGAATTTATGTGGGTCTGACGGTATTAATACTAGAACATGATCGCCTGGCTTGAATTCACGAAGTTGACTGCGTCTATCGTATAGACGTTTTTGTGTTTCCTGTTCTCGCTGTTGATGTTCCACAGCAATAGAAGAAAGTCTGGAAATTCTTTCCTGTAAGGAAATTATTCGGTCTGCAAAACCCTCACCAAGCGAAGTTTTTTCATGTCCTATCCATTCCTCTCGAACAACATCGAGGACGCCGGCCAAATAAAAGCTCGAAGGGACTCAAACCGGTGGATGCCTGCGGCGATTCTCGTACAGCGAACAAAACAAAAGGCAAGACGGTGTCCCATGTAGTGGATCATTATGAGCAACTCTTCTTATCATTTGTTTTAGTGTTTTGTTAAACCGTTCAGTCAAGCCATTAGTTTGTGGATGGTAAACGGTGGTACCCAATTTCTTAATAGTGAACCGTTTACATAATTGTTTCATCACACGAGAAGTGAAAGGTGTTCCCTGATCAGTCAAAATTTCTCTAGGAATTCCAATATTAGTAAACATTACAGAGAGAGCTTTGGCTACCGATGAGGAGTTTGCCTTTTTCAAAGCAGTTACTTCTGGATATCGTGTTGCATAGTCAACTAATACCAGTATATACTGGAAACCGTTTTTAGTTTTAGGCAAAGGACCTACAATATCTAAACCAACTCTCTGAAAGGGAACATCCAAAATAGGCATAGGGCAAAGGGGCGCTCTTGGAGGCTTTTGAGCAGAGACAATTTGACAGTCAGGACATGAAGTGCAGAACCGTTCAACATCTTTTCCCATATTTGGCCAATAAAACCGTTTTGATAAGCGCTCTCTGGTTTTATCATTCCCCAGATGCCCTCCCAAGATGTGAGAATGAGCTAGCTCTAGAAGAATTTCCCTATGTCCCATAGGTACTATCAACTGCTCAATAAATTCTCCCAACAAGTGGTCCGAAATCACCCTGAAAAGACAACCATCTTTCTCTAGAAAGTGTGGTGTTTTTAATCTTCCGTTTTCTCGGTCTTGGAAATAAGAGTCACTAGCAGAGTAAGCTTGCTTAAATGCATACTCCAATGTGCCATCAGCACGTTGTAAGTATATGAAACCTGGCTGCTTGCTAGTACTTGGTTTAGTCTCTGAGACATTTACAACTTGAGAGGATGTGGAAGGGCCATTACAATCTGATAAATTTTCAGGGGAGTCTTCCACAGACTCACTTGACAGATCTGGTTCAATTCGTAAATTGTCATCTAAATTGTTTCCAACTGCCACTAGTTTTCCGTCACCCACCCTCTCCTGAATAGATTCAACAGACGAATTCATCGACGATTGGCGTTCAGCCATTAATATAGGAAAAAGAGCATTCCTCCTGCCTATCAGCAAAGGCCAAGGGCATGAATCAGAAACAGCGGACCACACCTTAAAGTAACGACCCTTATAAGTTAAAGGAAGAAGTAAAGTCTCATAGTTCTTAACATCTCCATGTACACAACGTATGTTAACAGATGCAGTATCTCTACGGCAACTGTTGTCAAGATAGTCCCGTCTTACAACACAGAGGTCACTGCCTGAGTCCAACAATGCAGCCACCTCACGGCCCCCGAACCTCACCGAGAAAAATAAGGCATCTTTCTTTTTCGACGGATCTGGGACATTCGAGCAACAAACCTCTGCAATGCCAATTTCCATTGAACGAGCTGGAGACAGACGGCAATCCCTCACCAAATGACCGGGTTGATCACATCGGAAACATTTTCGTTCACCGGGACCGAATCGGCGACGTCCACGAGCACGACTTCTTTCTCCAGAAGCAGGCATCTCATTTTCGGGTGCACCAACTGCGTTTCCTGGAGGTCTAGCTGACGACATCCGATTATCAGCTGCTGACGTTTGACGACGATCAGGTCCACGGTCAAGTTGACGAGGATACTCTGGACGATCCCTTGTAGGTTTATACACAGGATAAGAAGTAGTGAACTCAGCGTTTACCTTGTAAGCCGTCTGGGAGCCATCTAAACGTTGGGAAATAACATCCAGGGATTCAATGTTGTGACGAAGAAACTCATCTCTGAAGGGTGCAGGTATTCCAAACAACACAATGTTCATGACAACTTTTTCAACGATGTGTTCAACCATATTTCCCTCAAACCAACATTGCACTTTATGAATCAAATCTTGTATCTGTGCACGGACGGATTTCTCCATATCCAGTTTCCAGCTGTAAAGTGCAAAACCTTTCGACAAAAATGTTGAGGCTTTTTTTAAAACAATTTGATCCTTCAAAAAATCATAATCGCCAAGTTTTTCGCTAGGTATACTTCGCAAATAAAGAAGGGCATCCCCAGACAAAAACGGGCTGATGATTGCAGCCCAATGTCGTTTGTCCCAACCCAGCAAAGTGGCCACTTGTTCAAAAGCCAAAAGAAACAGCTCCGGGTCATCAGACGGACCCATCTTCGACAGCACATTCTTAGTATTGTCAGGAAACGGAGGTAAAGGAACAATACGTCTAGCAACCTGTGCAGGAGTTGGTGGTGGTGGAGGTGGAATATAATGTTGAGGGACTGGTGTTCTTCTCGGAGGTTGTACATTTTGTTGAGTAGTTCTTCGCCGGACAGGCGGAGGTTGAACACTTGGAGGACGTTCGGACTCCAAATCATCTTCTGGAAAGTATGGGAGAGGAACATTCTGAGCGATTTGAAAAAAATATTCGGCTTCTGCTTGTGCTAAAGTGTCCATCTGTGCAACCACTCCTGGTACCACTTGTCACGCTTGGGTTACAAAATTGCACAGAGGACCAGTAGAAGTTGAAGAGATTGGAGCTTTATTCAAACACTGCAAACAAACATTTATCTTAAAAAAAAGGAATTTCACACGTGCTCCTTGCAAAGACTTAAAAACCTCCGCTTGTCAATTAAAAGCGACCAAAGATTTCTTCTTCTTCGGAGGAATACGTGCCAGGAGCAGGAGGGATCTGAGAGAGAGAGAAAAGCAGAAAATCAATATAAGCAACTGAGAGAAGCCTGAGGAGGCTTTTTGACAAGGCGGAATACCGCGCGGGAGGCAGATTATGCGACAGAGACGGCCACAAGGGAAAGGAGAAATGTGAAGGTAGTCAGTCTATGTTTCCTAGGGGTTTCCTAGGGTTTTTTCCAGGGGCGTCTGTGTCTTTTCGGGGGTACGAATAGCTTCGCAGCTCACAATATATATATAATAGGATATATATATTAACTAGGGGGTTAATATTATAATTTCACTGGAGCTTCTTAATCCTGAACATGCTACATACAAATTGTAGTGAAGAAAACATTTCTGCCGTAGATCAATTCTTGCTTTTCCGAGTGACTGATCATAGGTTTTGCTGATGGTCTTTGGAAAAGATAATTTTACAGGAAACTGTATTCCATCAAATTGAAACAAGTCATTAGTAGGACTGATGGGAATTCTGGGTATAAATATAACTTGAACCTGTAGTCATCATGAATGTAATGTTTTCATCTATCATTTTGTACCACTGTAAAGTTTTGGAGGGTTTAGATCAAAAGCAATATACTGTACAGTGAACATTCATAGGTGGAATATGCAATGAATTAAATGCACACAAACGAAATAATATGGTGAAACATGTACAATGTCCACCTTACCTATGTTTAGTCAGTGGATAACACCTTTAAGGAGCTGTGGAAGCATTTTTACTGACGAAGGCATGCTGTTGCTCCTGGCTTGTGTTGCACCAAAGACTTGAAGTGGGCCTGTTTCTGCTTTGTGAACCAGAGTAGAGCAGCACATCACAGTCTGACCTCCAAGGGGACACCTCAGTTCTCCACAATATTTCATGTATTTCACCACCAAGTGCCCCATCACCCACCCCATTGTTTGAAGTATATGCACTGTATATACTGTAAGTGAGATCAGGACAACCATACATCCCCATGCTTACTATCGAATTTGTATGTATTTTGTATTGCATTTCAAGAAGTAAGTAGAAGCCAATAAATTCAGGAATACTACATGTACCCAAGGACACAACTTACTAAACAAGTTTTCTTTGAGCTTCTCAGAATTTTCAATTCAGCATTGATTTGCCAAAAGCTGCATCCCCATTAATCTGTGTTTGATCACTTCTCAACACTCTGCTAAAAAAGGACAACTTGTGTAAGAATAGCCCACTCGCCACAGAATTATAATCAATGATTTTTCGAGGTACAGTATTTACAGTAGTTTTTCTATTTTGGGGGTTTTTAACCCCTAAATATTCATATATCGAAATGTTCTTTCTTAGTTGATGTCTACTGCCTTTGTTGTAGATTCCTACCAAATTTCAGCTTTTTAACTAAACCGGAAATAGTGTCTTTGTAGATGAGTGAATGAGTCAACTTTGCATTATATGTGCAGAATACACATAAGCACACACACACACATTCATATATATATTGTGAAGGAGAGCCGGGTGCCATGCCCGGCAGGGACGCCCCTACTGCATCTGTTCCGGGGGAGCTACCATGGACAGCTCAATACCTCCCCTGGGACGCTTGGTGGCAGCCTCCCTGGCAGACGATGATTCCCCAACCTGGCGCATGGCTCCATGGGAGATGGAGTCCTCCACAGCCTGGTTGGGGGCTCGGATGGCCGCCAGGGGGAGCTGCATGGGAGCTGCCTTCTCCCCGAGCCTCTTGATTACCCGAACGGGCCTGCGGAGATCCCACAGGGCCTTGATGGCTCGAAAACATTAACTTTTCTTGGGCTGCGCGGGAGGTGCAATCTGTGCTCCTGCCCCTGCAGTCCTTGGTTAAGGTTTTTCAGGTCCTGTGGGAGATGAAGGAGGGACTGGACGAGACACTTGGCGCCCCGTTAGAAGCCATTACTGAATGGATTCGGACACGTGGGGCGTCACCTTCCAGCCTGCAGGACGCAGCAGCACAGGTAGGTGAAGCCTGGGCCGTAGAGAAAAGGGGGCGGAGCGCAGCGGCCGCAGTGGTGGTCAGTACTGCTTGCCAGGCCGCTCTGCCCACTACACAAGACGTTGCTGTGATGACAGATGGTGTGGAAGAAGAGCGTGCGGAGAGGCAGCTGGTGAATATCAGCTGCCAAACGACTCCGCCCCGACTGCCCGCGCCTGTCTTACGGCCGTCTAAAGGGGTGCAGACGGCACAGGGTCTCCCTTCTTCCCATAAGGGGACCCAGACCGTCAGTGCACCCCAAAGAAAGAGGAGGCCCCAGACAAAGAGGTCGGGAACTCCGGACAGAGCACAGCATAAGCCCGTTGGCTTGAAGGCGCAGGAGGGCTACGCTGCAGAGGGGCGGAAACGTCACGAGCCCTCCTCTGAGCGGGCGAAGGAGCAGGGGTTTCCTGCCTGCTTCCGCACTCGCAAGGGTTGGACTGGAGGGGGTCGGGTGTGCTTTAACTGCGGCTGCGGTGGCCACTTTTGGAGGTGTTGTCCAGAGAGGATGTCCGCGTGGCAGGGACGTCGGGGCAACACCCCCAGACCTGTTTATTATGTTTCTACAGCGTACAGCTGCGGAGCTAAGGATGCCGACTCCCTGTCCTGGAGAGGACCAGCCCTCACGGGGCAGGCCGATGAGCCCCATAAGCCTCATCTGAGGGAGGGGCTCTGTGAAGGACAGCCGGGTCCCATGCCCGGCAGGGACGCCCCTACTGCATCTGTTCCGGGGGAGCTACCATGGACAGCTTAATACCTCCCTTGGGACGCTTGGTGGCAGCCTCCCTGGCAGACGATGATTCCCCAACCTGGCGCATGGCTCCATGGGAGATGGAGTCCTCCACAGCCTGGTTGGCGGCTCGGATGGCTGCCAGGGGGAGCTGCATGGAGTCTGCAGCCCGGCTGGTCAAATCTTCAGCCCCACCCGGAAATGCAAATAGGGCCAGGTGATCAAGCACCTGGAATGCTTCCGGGTGGGGTATAAAAAAGGCCAGCCACCACCACTCAGGAGAGCCAGAGTCGGGAGGAGGAGGACTAAGCCTGAGGAGGAGTGGTGGAGCCAGAAGCAATATTATCGTTATTGTGAGTGTTTTTTGGGACTGTGTTGGGCCTGTGGGACACGAGGAAGGCGTGCCCCACGGCTGAAGAAAAAATAAAAAAGTGTATTCTTTAAGTACGTGCCTCTGCCTCAGTCTGTGCTGGGTCGAGCGCTATATAGCGCCTTTTCACAATACATATAACAGGGGATGAACTGGACACCAGCAGACAGCCGACTACATTTAGGTAACTCTACTGCAATAAGCAGATCATGGGATTGCGTCCCTATTTTTCAATCTACATGCTTCTGTTAGGTCAGATTATCTCAGGGCACAACGTGAGCTACTACAGGTATGCTGATGACGCACAGCTGTATTTATCAATAGCACCTGATGACCCCGATTCTATTGATTCACTAACACAATGTCTGACTTGTATTTCAGAATGGATGAATAGTAACTTTCTCAAGCTAAATAAAGAGAAAACTGAAATCTTAGTGATTGGCAATAATGGATACAATGAGGCTATTAGAAATAAACTGGATATGTTAGGATTAAAAGTCAAGACGGAGGTAAAAAGTTTAGGGGTAACTGTTGACTGTAATCTGAATTTTAAATTGCATATTAATCAGATCACTAGGACAGCATTTTTTCACTTAAGAAACATAGCAAAAGTTAGACCTCTTATATCACTGAAAGATACTGAGAAATTAGTTCACGCGTTTGTTTTCAGTCGACTGGATTACAGTAACGCAGTCCTCTCAGGAATACCCAAAAAAGACATAAATCGTTTGCAACTAGTGCAGAATGCAGCTGCTAGACTCCTAACAAGGAAAAAGAAAATCTGAGCACATTTCTCCAGTTTTGATGTCATTACACTGGTTACCTGTGTCTTTCAGGATTGACTTTAAAATTCTGCTTATGCTTTATAAAGCCTTAAATAATCTCGCCCCATTTTATATATCGTAATGTCTGACATCTTATATTCCAAATAGTAATCTCAGATCCTCAAATGAGTGTCTCCTTAGAATTCCGAGAGCAAAACTTAAAAGAAGAGGTGAGGCGACCTTCTGCTGTTATGCACCTAAAATCTGGAATAGTCTACCAATAGGAATTCGCCAGGCTAATACAGTGGAGCACTTCAAAAAACTGCTGAAAACACATTATTTTAACATGGCCTTCTCAGAATTTCACTGTAATTTAATCCTGATACTCTGTATATCCAATTCATTATAATAACTATCCATGGTAGCTCTAAAATCTGTACTAACCCCTATTCTCTCTTCTGTTTCTTTTTCCGGTGTCCTTTTGGTGGTGGAAAGCCACCAAAATCTACTCAAAGCACCAGGATGTTCCAACAGTGAAGAATTAAAAGCCAGAAGTCTGCATGTCCATCATTATCAAGTCCTTCCGTGAGAACCCTAGACACAAGAGGACTATTTCATTTATGTTAGGTAGAATGCCCAGAGGGGACTGGGCGGTCTCGTGGCATGGAACCCCTGCAGATTTTATTTTTTTTCTCCATCCGTCTGGAGTTTTTTTTTGTTTTTTCTGTCCACCCTGGCCATCGGACCTTACTCTTTTTTTTATGTTAACTTATATTGTCTTATTTTAAATTCTTATGTTGTTATATATATATATATATATTTTATTTACTGTTCTTCATTATGTAAAGCACTTTGACCTACTTTTTTGTATGAAAATGTGCTATACAAATAAATGTTATTATTATTATTATTAATATCTGTTATTTAAAGAATCCTCAGTAACTATATGGAATTACTGCTGTTTGTCTGGTGATTGCTGAAATCTGTTGGAAAAGTGGAAAAGAGGCTGCCGACATTCATGTTCACCATCTACAATGTGGAAAGTGATACATGTACACATTCAGAGACCACTGTACAACAGTTTGCTAAATTATTATTACACTAATATTCGTACATGTTTTAAATATTTACATTTTCACATTCCGTGTGATCATCTTTGCTTCTGCTGGCTGTCTATATTACATCATTGCCTAGCATTCAGAACTGTTTTCTTTGGTTCTGTGTCTGGTAGGTTGTTTGGTACATGTGCTTTTATTTATTTTTGAATATAAATAATTTCATGGATGTGTTTGTGTAATTTACACAAATCTGATTTTTTTATTTATCAATAGTTACATTTAGAATATTTGCCTTGTTAAAGTATAAACTGGCTTAATTATTTATTTAGTAAGTTTAATAGCAGCAATATGTGCATTCTTGCAGGTGGATTGCAATTACAGCTAAACCTTTTCTGAGGCTTTGCTTTTAAAAAATAAATGGTATCCTCATTTGTAAGGTAAACTGGGTAATTATTGTAACAAATGGCAAATTAAGAAAAAGGTTTATAGCAGAAATATTTTAAACTAATGGCAAGGGACTTCATTTTTTTCTTTTATTTCCTAAACCTATGTATTCCAATATACAATTCAAAATATATATTCTTCAAATAAGAGAATATATATTAGATGAACAATATATTTTCTTCAATTTTTATCCTAAAAGGTTTAAAAAAAACATCTAACAAATGTTTTAATTAGTATGACATTCATCTATCATTTAGCTTATGATGTCAGATTGAATTCATCTACATTTAATGAATTATCAATTCCAAAGCTCATTTACTGTCACCGTACAATGAAATTATTAGAACCAATAAACCCTATATATCCTATAAATAAAAGGCGTATTTATAGTCTACAGGTGAATTTTAGGCCTCACTAACTGACCAGCAGTAAATCAGAGGTACTTGGAATCTGCTCTAAAAAACAAGCTTGACCATTAATTAAAACTGAAATTCTTCCACCTGTTCCTAGTGTATTCATAACTTACAGGACTTTTTAATTAGGATTCAAGTTATGTAAAACTCTAGAGGCATGTGCTGATACCCATGGAGACTGCTGCTTACCTGCAGCTCTGGTAAATGTATTGTTTAATTGCAATAATTAATGAATTCCAGTTACTCTGGCTGACTAAATATTAAAATGAAAACCAGAACACACAGAGGTAATCCAGAGCCGAGTCTACAAAATACTGCGGTAGATTAAATATCAAAGTTTCTAAACGTTTCTAATAAAGCTTTCACCTTTACCATATACCTTCAGCTTTCTGACAAACACTGTGGTATATTGTTGTTACTATAACTAACTATTTTCTTGAGCATATATTAGGGTTGAAATGGACCGTACATTAAATCAAGGATCACTCTCAAAGGTTAGGTGTGTGTTTTTCTGTTATTTGATAGTAAATATAAGCTACACTTAAAAAAATGGCCATGTCTTTGATCTATCTGTCTTTTCTCCCAAGTATTTCTCAAATCTAGTTAGCTCGCTGACATAACAATACTGCTCATTTTCAGACTGAAAGATGCCCAAGGAAATCCCAAAAACTATTGATTAACATCAGTGAATATAAAGGCGTTTCTTGACACATTTCCTAAGCAAAGTGCCCAAGTCAGCTCTCAGGCAGACATTGCCAGCACTTAAGCTGAGTTCCAGGTAACTACAGTACAAATTATATACCTATGATTTTGAGCCCTCTGTGTTCTATGACCTCCAAATCCACAAGAGGACCCCAAAATCTTTGTTTTTATTTTTTAAAAAGGTTGAGAATATCACAGACATGTGCATGGGAGACAGCTTAAAGGATTTGGTAATGGTTACTACTAACCAGACCAGGGGTTGGCGCTTTGTTCTAATTCCTTATCCACTTCTCCCTCAGCAGAAGTAAGATTGACAGACACTCCATCACTGACGTCACTTCCGTTGACTGTTCATCTAGACCCATCTCTTCCTGCCACACATCCATTGAACCCAGGAACTGGTCATATTGTTTCAGTTCATGATCAAACTCACATCTAAAAATATGTCTCTGCACTCGTTGCATGTTTTGGTTATTTTCAAATCCTTCAGTTATACAGGGTTACCAGGGTGCTGCCACAACTCTTTACCTTTGTTGGTCTAATTTTTTACAAGTGATAAAAGTAAGGGGCGAGGTAATGGAGACAAAGACGTATTAGATGAGGTTGAGGAGAGCGAAAACATCTATGTAAGTGTACTGCACAGTGTGGATGGCAGACAATTTATGATTGCAAGATATTCATGGACTTTAAACCAGACACCGAGATATCAGCAGCTTACCGCATACGGGGATCAAATATCTCTAAACCTAGGACTCTAGTTGTGTGCTTCAAGAAATTACAATCTAAATTTAATGTAATGTCACTTCTCAGACAGAAATTAGAAATTATATTTGAAAATAACCACATTCGTATCTTCCCTGATTTCTCACCCTCAACATCTGCTAAATGAGCTGCTTATTACAACATTAAACAGCGCCTACAGAAAGCCAAGATCAGATACAGCCTCTTGTATTCTGCCAAACTGAAAGTGGACATTCAAGGCAAGCATTATATCTTTCCCACTACTGAAGAAGCAGAAAAAGAACAAAGAAATCTGAGCCCAACACTCTTCTGAAATACGATTGTGAGTCGCACCCTGTCATGTCATGTCATGGCAAAGAAGATCTTACCGCTGTCTGATCCACTTGCAATGATACTGGTACCGTAATTATACATCCTTTTCCCTTCTCGGCCACTTTCTGTTTTCTGTTTTTTTTTCTAGGAGACTGTTTAACATCATACCCTTGGTCTATTGTTACTGCTATTATTGTATAAGGGCTTGCTATGCTTATCCAGAGTGACTTTTTAACACCATTTCCTGGGTTTACTATGTTACTATTTCAAGACTGTTAAAGACTATATTTTATGCTTATAATATTTGGACTGTTTTGGCAATAGATATCTTAATTTTAATCCTCATACGACGCTGCTGGGGGGCTTGTTTTTTTTTTGGACATGCTCTGTCTCTAGGTATGTCAGAGGACTGCGACTTTGTGACGTGGGGTCCAGCCTCAAGTTGGGAGGCAAAGTGGGGGGTGAGGGGACTAGGAGGGGAGAGAAAGAGAGCAAGCTATATTTAATCTATCCTTTCAATCCTTATAATAATAAGTGCCAACGTAACAATAGGCTTCATGGCAATAACTCCTGGGAAAATTGGAAATTTAGGTCAAAGCTGTCTCATTTTCAGTTGAGACTACAAAATGACATCAAAAACTCAGAATCAATGTCTCCATGGCCGGACAGTTAACTTTGTGATCTGGAATGTTAAAGGCCTGAATCACAAATTAAAGAGAAAAAAAGCATTCTATCACCTAACAGGTCTAAATGCTAAAATAGTATTTTTATAGGAGATCCATTTATTACGCAAGGATCAGTTCCAGCTGCAAAAAAACTGGACTGGCCAAATATTCCATTCTAACTTTACAAAGAAAACTGGAGGTGTGGGAATTCTTATACCTGGAACAGTCTCATTTGTAGTGTCAGATGCAATATCTGATCCTGAAGGGAGATATGTGATTGTCATGCGTAATTTATTTAACTGTAAAGTGATTTTGATAAATGTTTATGCACCCAATGTGGATGATAGGGAATTCATGCAAAATGTATTTTCATCCATTCCCAATGTGAACACTCATAAAATTATAATGGCTGGGGACTTTAATTGTGTTTTAAATCCAGACCTAGATAGGTCTCCTGTCACAGGGGTGAGGACGTCTAACACTTCAAAGACAATTACACAGTTTGTAACTGATCACAACTTATCAGACCCCTGGAGATTTCTAAACCCAAACTCAAGAGCATATTCCTTCTGCTCACCAGTACATCATTGCTACTCAAGAATTGATTGTTTCTTTGTAGATAACAATTTCTTGCCTACAATTAAATCTTGCAAGTACAACGCTATTGTTATTTCCGACCATGCCCATTTGATCTTTGATCCCACATACTCATCTCACAGATGGTGTCTTAACCCACTTTTATTAGCAGACAAAAACTGTACAGAATTTATATCCAAACAAATCAGCTTTTTTCTAGAGACAAATACATCCTCAGAGGTCTCTGCAGGAATACTCTGGGAAACTCTGAATGCCTTCTTAAGAGGTCAGATTATTTCATATCTTTCCCACAGAAATAAATTGGAAACCAAGAAGGTATCAGAGCTAATCAATGAAATTACTAGAATGGACCAAGAACATTCCAGGTGTCCAAGTGAGGCTCTTCACAGGAAAAGGCAGGGTCTGCATTCAGAACTCAACTCTAAATTAAGACATCATTACTATGAACATGGAGAGAAAGCTAATAAGATCTTAGCTCAACAAATCCACAAGCAAAAGTTTGCAATGCAATCCTAGCAATCACCAACACAAATGGAGACAAAATCATTGACCATAAAAATATAATGCACACATTTAGAGACTACTATAAATTCTTATATTCTACTGGGTTTAAAGAAGACAAGACAGAATCTAATGCATTTCTGGATGCATTACAGATACCACAAATAGATAATCTCAGTGCAGAGGAACTGGATAAACCTCTGGCGCTATCAGAATTACTAAATGCTATAAAGTCACTTCAGAGTGGGAAAGCAGCAGGCCCCGATGGCTACCATGCTGGATTTTATAAGAAATTCTCCACTCAGCTAGCTCCCCTCTTATTAGCAACATTTACAGAAGCTAGAGACAATAAAATACTACCTTAAACTTTTTGCAAAGCATTAATCAGTCTTTCCTAAACAAAATAAGCACTTATTACAATGTTCATTATACAGACCAATTTCAACTTCTGAATAATGATGTTAAGATACTCTCCAAAGTCCTAGCTAGAAGGATAGAGAAAGTGCTGCCTTCAATAATATCACAAGATCAAACAGGATTTATTAAAGGCAGACACTTAGCTTCCAATCTTCAATGCCTGTTTAATATAATATATTCAAAGTCAAACACCCCAGAGATATTATTATCGTTGGATGCAGAAAAAGCATTTGATATGATTGAGTGGAACTACATTTTCACTACACTTGAGAAATTTGGGTTTGGCCCAACCATTTGTGCATTGGATCAAACTACTGTATACCAATCCAGAAGCTTCAGTTTGTATTAACAACATTAATTCAGACTACTTTAAACTAGAACGTGGTACCAGACAAGGATGCCCCTTGTCATCATTGCTTTTTGCAATCTCCATTGAGCCACTGGCAGTTCACTGTAGAAATGCTTATGAGATAAAAGAGATTACTGTATTAGAGAAGGAATTGAACAGAAAATTTCTCTATACGCAGATGATATGGTACTGTATATATCAGACCCACAAAATACTGTGCCTACAGTCCTAACAGCACTTGCAGAATTTCAAAAGATTTCTGGTCTCAGAAGTAATTTGACTAAAAGTGTGCTCTTTCTAGTGAATTCTCAAGCACACAATGTTAGATTGGACACCTTCCCTTTTATCACCACAGATCAGTTTAAATACCTAGGGGTAAATATTACAAGTAGACATAAAGCTCTCTATCAACAAAATTTTGATATCTTTATGGAAAAAATTAAGCAAGACTTGCATAGATGGTCAATCCTTCATCTCACTTTAGCTGGAAAAATTAAAATTGTTAAGATGAATATCCTTCCTAAGCTTCTCTTTTTATTTCAAAACATTCCAATATACACCAATAAATAATTTTTTAACAAATTACATTCAAACATAACCTCATTTATATGGAATTCAAAACATCCATGTATCCAAAGAGCGACCCTGTAGAGACCTAAGGCAGAAGGTGGCATGTCTCTACCTAACTTTCAATTTTATTACTGAGCAGCAAATCTATAAAGCTATAAAAACCTGGACATGGACACAAATAGATGGACATACACTGGCTTGGTCAGCAATAGAAATAAAATCCTGCAGTAAAACTTTATATTCTTTGCTTTGTACCCCAATAAATGCAAGTTATCGCCAATATACTAACAACCCAATTGTGCTTCACTCACTCAGAGTATGGAACCAATGTAGAAAGCTTTTTTAAGATGAAAAGCTTTTATCTGTGGCACCGCTGCATGAGAACACCTTTTTCCACCCTCTCAAACATATGCAGTTTTTAATGTCTGGAAAACATTTGGGATTAAATCACTTAGAGATCTGTACATAGACAACGTCTTTGCATCCTACGAACAATTACACTCCAAATTTAACTTCTCAGCAACAGATTTCTTTTACTACCTTCAAATCAGAAACTTTGTTAATCAGAACCTGCCCAATTTGCCTCACCTCCCACCGGCGGAAAAAATATTGATCAGTCTTGAGGACTCAGACAGCATTTCTGTAATATATAAAATCAATTTACAGTCCCTCCCTTTCAAAGATCCAAGAGGACAGTGGGAAAAGGATCTCTCACTCAATATTTCAGAAAAGGAGTGGAAAGTAGCAAGGCAGAGAATCCAGTCAAGCTCCATATGTGCAAAGCATACAATTATTCAACTCAAAATTATATATTGAGCACATCTGTCTCGCTTAAAATTGCCCAAAATGTTTCCAGGGCAAGATCCAACCTGCGAACGTTGCAATCAAGTTCCAGCCTCACTGAGCCACATGTTTTGGGCCTGCACCAAATTAACATCATTCTGGACCAAAATCTTTAAATGCCTATCAGACAGCCTTGGTGTCCCAATCCCTCCTAATCCACTAACAGCTGTGTTTGGTGTACTCGCAGATGGGCTTAAAGTGGAGAAGGACAAACAAACTGTAATTGCCTTTACTACACTTATTGGTATGTAGACTTATCTTGCTCAATTGGAAGAATCCTAACTCACCTATTCTAAGTCAGTGGGTAACTGACGTTATATACTATTTGAAACTGGAAAAAATGAAATTCTCACTTGAAGGATCTGTGCAGAACTTTTTCAAAACCTGGCAGGATCTAATCAATAACATTTTAGAATAAGCTTTTAAAGCACGGGAGAAGCAGATTTTCTTCCCTTTTTTTCGCTATTTATCATTATTCACCTATTAATTCATCTACTTACTTATTTTTACTAGCTTTAAGTTTTACTCTGCTGGCTTAACTCTATTTTTCAGGGGTGGGGGTTGATTTGTTTTTGATGTTATGTTTGTAAAAAATGATTTATTTGTATGGAATGTTGTGTGCTTTTAATAAAATCAATAAAATAAAAAGAAATGATTATTTATGTATGCAAGTATACATGTAAACTCTGCTGATTTCTTGTTTTTATTAGGCTAATGACATAATTCAAAATGAACAATGCTGCGCTCCTGTGCTCAAATTGCTGTTGTTGGAGCACCTCTATTTGGCCTCTGGACAGTTACTATAAGCTTTGGCACCTCATGCATTACAAAACTAAGCAGTGGACATTACACAGACATGGCCTACATGGACGGACCTGTGTGCCCAAAAAAGAGTATGAATGCATAAGTTAAGTTTGTTGGAGATAATCTGATGTAGAACTTCTGTAAAGACTTGATGATGTAAGACTTCTGTAAAAATATGCTGTGAATAAACAAACAAAGCTGTTTTGTCACATGATAGGGTTTCTAGTTGGTAGGTTTTTGTAAGTGCAGGGACATCATGAGGATGGTGCTAGGCTGTTCAAATTTATTAGAATTAGGTGCCATATGGACGGGCATCACAGCCAGAACAGGAGAAGGTTTCTTGCCTGGATGGGGCTTCTTGCCCAGTGTATGGACAGGTGTACTGAATAGATATACTTACAAAACCTTACCTGGCTAGGATAAAAGGGCTGTTTATTCTTTTAGGAAGCTAGATGGCAGTAGATCTGGATGCCGATGCCTATTTGGACACTAGCAGGGAATGATCAGAATTGTAACCAAGTGTATCTCAAAAGTTGTAAGTCACCTTTGATAAAGGTGTTGGCCAAACAAATAAATGTAAACATAAATGTAGTCCATTAGCACAGTCGTGCTGGGATCTGCCAGTGCCGCAACTTGGAGCTGCAGGGAGTTACACAAACCATTTGGGGCTCACTGGTGCCCCCTAGCCTTCACAACTGGTGTAGTCGGCAGGATTTTCTGACCATTTGGTTGGCAGAAACCTGTTTAACAAATTTATTGTGAGAGATAATTCCAACACGACTTTACACATTATTTCTTTGACTACCATACCTGTTTTGGATTTGGGAAAAAGTCTGGAAAGAAAAATAGACCCTTTTCAAGAAGCAGATCTCTGGACTTATTCGTTTGTCTATGGAGCTACTTGGTAGGAGGCAATGAGACCCACAGAACCACATTCACATCAAAAAGCGGAGTGCCATCTGAAAGCTTCTGCAATGGTAACAACGCAAGATCGTGTTCAGAGGTATGTGCCAGGGCCATGATCAGCCAGGGGAACACTTTAATTGCTTACAATGCTCATACCTCTTCAGCGTCAAAAATGTGACTGTTAACTTGCCACAATATATCCTACCTGGCAACCACGAACGGTCTAGGCAATCTAGTTGCACAAATCTTGGGTCCCTATTCGACGAGGACGGTCACGTGGACAATTCCAGGGATGTCTGGCAAACCAAGATGGCAACTAGAAAGTCGAGCCACCCAAGTTCAACAAAAGCCCAGAGAAGCCATAGAGGGTGAAGAAACAGGTTAGTGTCTCTCCCCTTTCTCCAAGGGGCGATTGTACAGAACAGACTGAGTGTTCTGATTCTGGCAGTACATTTTTATCATCGAGATGAATCAGTCCTGTTTGCAATTGTTCAGAGCCACTACCCTCTGGGATCCCAATGTCCAGGAAGAGGCCTCCACTGCAAGTCAATGCCACATCCAACCTAGGGGTTATCAACAGAAACGTACAAAGTCCTCACTAACAACCACTGTAAAAGCCTGAGCAGCCGATTGACCTGAAGAAACTGGTGGAGTTACTAGGGCTGGTGCGAATGCTTCTATCAGTCCTCAGCTCAAAAGAAACAGCTCTTAAGGAGATTAAAAGTTTGGCAAGATCCACTCTTGACACAGTTCAGCAATATCTTTGGTATCTGGGTGTAAGATCATAATCTAACTTCAATTTGGATATACAGATGACTGAGCTCTGCATAGTAAATAATAAGGTGAAATATTCCCTGTGGTCAGACTGAAAAAAACAAAGGGGACACAGTGCAAAATGGTACCTGAAAATGCTGAAGGGAACCACCATGCACTTTGATCCTACAGCTGAAACTTTACACTCCGCTCTGGAAAACTCCTCTAAAGTCTCAAAGGCATTTCGCTTGACTAATGAGGTCCAACCTGGAAGAGAATTAGAGATGCTGTGCAGAACCCCGGACGATGTGAGTGGGTGGTGAGTATCGTTTGCTCCTACAAAACAAAAGAAGGATAGGGGAAAATGTAACTCCAGTTTGATTATGGCCACACAGATGGTGAAGGGCCCCTCTTTAATAATAGAGGGTCCCAAACCATGCGAAGGCCACATATGAAAACGGGTAGCCGGTCAACTTGGAATGACATGCCTGGCAAATGGGTGTCAGTCAAGCAGATGTCAGCCTGTACCACACGAGTTTGTGTTCCTTTCAGTTTGCCTACATCAGAAGACAACGTGTCCAATCAAGGGGTCACACAAGGGAATAAAGAACAAGAAAGAGCAGAGCATATCCAGTTTCCCTATTGTTTTACTTATTTTAGAGGATAGTGTTTCCAAGTCATAAGTGGGGACACCGATGAAGACACCGTCCTACACGGCATTCCAGTGGGATGGAGCCACTCTGATGTTGACAACGGACATCGAGTGCTCCCAATAACAGTTTGTATTCCTTGTGCACAGGTCAGACCATGGCACTGGACTCTGAACACCTGCACTCTGCACTTCACTTTCACCCTTGTGGGACTGGACGCTGAGCCCTATATTTTGCTCAGCAGTTTGGGGGGGGGGGGATATGTGTCATATCTGATAAACGGGCATCCCAACCAGCACTGGGGAAGGTTCCTTGCTTAGATGGGGCCATCAGGTGTATGGACAAGCATCCTGACTGGGAAAAAGGTTTCTTACCTAGACAGGAGGCCCCAGGTGGATGGACAGGCATCCCTGTGTTTGTTTTTACAAGATATTTGTGTAATAAACACCTTTTATTTGAACCCAGGACTGTCTTGTATGTTCATGTTTAGGGTTTGGGGCTCATTAGCTTTCACATAGGATATCTTCACAGAAAAGAAAGAAATCCAGAGTGGATGGGAGTAAGCATGTAAGTCTTGTGCTTGTGTGGGAGTACTGCAAGGAAGTAAATCCCAACAGTGTTGCTTCAAGGCACATCAGTGCAGAAGTGAAATAGAGAGGAAGAGAGAGTGTGTGTGGTTCCCTGGCTGGAAGCATAAATTGTTTCTCAAAGAAGTAGGAAGGTGACTCAGACAATGCAAAGGATTCCTGATTCAGATGATAAGAAGAACAGAAGCCATGTCAAGAGAAAACACCCCCAGAGAGGAAATGGTCCCAAGTCAGGAAGGCTGGGGTGATGATGCCCTTTAAAGATGATGCCAGCAATGACTGACAGGTGAACAACCACTTTAATCTTGTTACATCACTAAAATAAAGAGTAGATTTCCATATTTTCACATATACTGTATTAAAAATATAACACATTTTGGGGAATATAGTTACTTTTCCATACTGTAAAACTGCATTTAGGAAGGGGAATTTTAAATAAAAGCCTTTATGAACCACATAGGAAAATGTAGGATGAGAAAAGAAGAATTGCATTATGTTAATGTATTAGTTAATTAATTATCAGTTTTGCCTTTAGCAATGCCAGTAATTCATCAAATAATTTGGTTAGACTCTCATTTTATTTTGTTATCTTTGTCTGTAGGAGGGGTTTATGGTCATTAGACTTATGTCAAGGTAACTGTGACACACTCGTTTTAAAAAACAGAATAATGTAATTTATTGATAAGCACAAGGATAATAGAAACATGATAACTGATATATATATCAACTGTCGTCCATGGGCACCTGGAGATCATCTTCCTGGCTCTGTTGAGGTAAGTGGTACCCCACCGAGATAAGAGGCGGCGCTCACATTAACTCTCTTTTTTTCCACCTGCAGCTCTGAGAAGCTGCTCAATGAGGACAACTAACCGAGTAGCAGTGCCCAGAGATGGTTCCACCCTTTCTGGATGGTACTCTATTAAACAGAACAATCCCTGGAGGATGATGTTTCGCCATCTTTTTTCATTTATGCCACTGTGCACAGTTTTAGCTTGATGTTTTTATTAAACGAGGACACCCGACTGGTGCCAAAAAATTCAAGGAAGCTTGTGATATTCTGTCCACTGGTCACACAACACTGAAGACAGGATACAAAACAGATGAGACACACATACATAAAACATAGAAATGCTGGCTGTTTACAGGCTCTTTATCTTGGCACATATAAACAGTTTTATGTGGTGTGGTGGTGACTTCCTCAACTTGCTGTTAGGCAATTTTCTATTTTCTCTTCTGTTTCTGGTACAAGAATATACTGTATGTACTGAAGTTTTCTGCTTGAAGTAATACTACTTTCAGTCTTCTTAGACAGGAGTTACTTACAGGCACGGGGGCTTGACTTGGATCTTAAAGCTAGTTCAGGCATCCAGTTCCAAGGCTGTATGAAGTGTTAATTCCAGGCCAAACAAAGCTAGTTTTGAAGGAAGGTGTAGCCCTCAGTGATTGGATCAAAGTAATTTCCAGTTACAGATCCAGTGTCTGCCCACAGGTGCCTTTTTTTGTTCATCACATCCAGCCAGAGTTCTGTTTGTGATCACAGACCTAAAATTATTGTTATTCTAGGCACCTTTTTGTTTAAAGGACACTAAGCAGAGATGACAGCTGAACTTTGATTTCCATCTTTGTTATCAGATAAAGTACAGAACTGACCAAAGTGCTGATAGAGCTGCATTGCAGTTATTCACTCAGGAATGCAGAGGGTTGCAGATGAATTTTCATATTCCTTCTAAACTGCGGTCTTAACAAGGATTGCGTGCCACAAAAAGCCTACTGAAATGTGCAATGCCCACTTTGTCCTACAGCCTGGTAAATGTGCAGAAAGAATTTCCTCTATTGTAAGATTTAAGCAAGTGGCAGACAGAGCAATTAGATAAAAACATGTTTTTTAATGTACACATATCTCGTATTTCAGCATTACCATGATCATAAGAAAGATAGCTTCTATAAGTTGCTTTTCTAATTAATTTATTGTTTAGAGATTTTTGTGCCTCTTATAGATTCAGTAGTCGCAGACGTAAATAATGCACTTGAACTGCGAAAAGACAGACCTCCTTCATTATTATTAGGCAGTAATGAATAATAATAATGTCATTACATCAAAAAAAAATTTTCACTACGCTATAGGCTAAATGAATAATACATATTTAAGAGTTATTTGTTTTGAAGCTAATGTGGACAACTTATTGAGGTCATTTATCAGCAGCCAATGTTGCCTCCATGCCATCTACTGACTATTGTGTGCATCAAATTGACTGCTCAGTGAGCTTTAGATTCTTAATCTTTCAGCATAAGAAGTTGAATCCTCAAGAAGCAACATGCCAGTACTGTGTTTACTTTGATATACAGTGTTTATTTGATACAGTTCATAAAACACTCATTTAAAAATCCAGCTCACTTGCTTAAAGTCTTTCTGGTTATTATCCTGTTTTTTACATTTATAATTTGTCTAAACTGCATCCCCCGAGTCTTTTTTTTCTTTCCTTTTAGCTATGAATACGGAATGAAAATGTAATTTCTGCTCCATTTTATTGATGTAAATAATTCAATATGCATCCATTTTTGTGTGTTTTTCAATGAGACAGAATGTAAAACCACTGCTGGAAATGTTCAGATATCATAATGAAAATGGCGACAATATAAACAAATAAGAATATGGTATGAGAATCTGTCTTAATTTAAAATTTAAAAGTATGCACACCCACATCGCATTTTAGCTTTAAGGAAATTGATTACCTTTGAAAACCTGCGTGTGTTCTTTTCTAAGTTATTTTACTTTCTGCTGCCCTGCATGTTTGTGCCTTACATCTAATGTCACATCTCATTATGTTACCCCCTTGTTGACAAACACAGTGTTTGCTGCATGATTTGATTACTTTTGTATCATTCACTTTTAGGTACAAGAACCTGCAATGTTTTAAGTCCTGAGATATTGTAAAATAAATTCACACATACTTGGTTCTTAAACAATGCAATATGAGTTGAGAGATAGTCAGAGTTTCTGCTTAAAAAATTATTTTAATTGTAATATGGCACGTACTTCTTGCATAAGAAAAAAAACACCTGTTTTAGTTTATTCTAAATAGCTTGCCATTGTCATCAATCCATCCTAATTTTGTAAAGCACCATTTAAAGTGAGGACTATGTCAACACGCTAAAGAACACTGTCAGTGAGACAGCTCATAGGATAAAATGCTGGCATTTTCAATCCCAATGACTTGAAATCACTGATCCATAGAGACAAAAAGAAAATGCAACTCAGACTCAAAATGATAGGCAAATTATTGTACCCATTTGTGAAGGTAAGTGCATTTTTTTTCATTAATGGATATGCTGCAATCAATTTGTTGCCATGTCATGCATTCAACAACCTGGATTCAAATCAGTGAGTTGTGCATCCATTTTGTGAACCTGTGAGTTGGAGTTTACCCAGCAGTACTGAGAGAGGTGGGAACTGCCAGGCAGAATGTGCCAACTCCACTCAGCAACTGAATGGTGACTTGAACTCATATCTCCGGGGATGTGATACAGCATCCTTATCCACTGCTCCACCATACCATCCATGTTGTAAACAACTCTTCTTACTTAAGCAAATAGCTGCTTTCAATAATACAGCAATGTAAAAAAGCTAGTATGAGGCAGTTATTCATTCATAACATTTCTTTAAAATGAACTTTACTTGAATTGTATCATGCTTATAATTAATAGAATATTGCTATTTTACAGCTTCTGTTTAACTTATTATTTATATCTAACCCTTTAAGTTTGTCAGAGTGTTGTACACATTTACAAATGTATAGTTTAAATAATAACATTCAAACAACAAATGAGCAACATGCAAGATATTACAAAATAAACAATGTAAAATGTATATAGCATGCACTATGTGTGATCAGGAGACCATTGGGGGTTCACAGACCTCCATTATTCAGGAGCTCTGCTGAACAGCCAATTGGATTGCAAGTTTTAATGAGAAAAGATGCCGATGAAAGAAGAGAAGAAGCAGACTGCTAGGGTGGAGAAAAGAAGAGCTGCTCAGGAAGCAGCAAGCGCATCAACCTCTGAGCAAATGAATGCTAAACATACAGAGAAAGAGTATGAAAACTAGGAATACTCAAGACAACTGTATTCACTGAACAATATTGTGCAGTGCGCAGTTACTGGTCTACAAAAAAATATTTTTTGATGCTACTGGGAACTTCAGAGCAGCTCTTTATTAAGTTTTTTTACATTGATTTCATATATAAAATCAGAATTAAGATAGCATATCAGGTTTTTGAAATACACATCCTTGACGTTTTGACACTTTTGAATATCAATATATCAACACGTTATCTGGAGTTTGGACTATGTCCCACCAAAATTGTTTTGATGTATTTATTCTGAAAACAAACCAGAAGACAATAGCAGAGACACGTTAAAACATATTTATGTCAATTTACCTCAATATAAAAGTGAGGTCAGTGTGCCCAAAAATGTTGGAGGCACTTGCTTTTGCCCTTGCACTGCACATCCATCTCACTTTGTTAGAACCAACAGTAGTCACCCATCATGCTTGGAGTGAATTTTCCCCGATATCAGTTTTCCATCACCTTTATATCTTGATGAAATACTCCCAGTAGCAAAATGCTTGTTGACCAGTGAGATATTATCCGATTTAATAGTGCCTAGACACAGATTAACAGCATACCCAGGACGAAGCAATTGCAGGTTAAGGGTCTTGCTTAAGGTCTAACAAAGTAGAGTCACTTTTGGGATTTACAGGATTTGAACTAGCAACCTTCCGATTGCTGAGAATTATTTTTCACCGACATAGACAATAGTCCTCATTACCTCTACGTGTTGTTAAAAGCTGCTAACATTAGTCGACATATGAAGTGCTCTGAGTGATGTCGGATTGAGGACACAGGCGGCTCTCTGGTTTATTAGTTAGTTATTGGCTGAATTGTGGGAAAGCACAATGCATGCAAACTTTGACATACAAAAAGAGCAATTAGCTCAGATTAACTTTCGACTGTTAGTTAATTTTATTGGGAGCTAACATTACTGATTTAGTTAATGCTTTTTTACTGTTTAGATAAATTCTTAAGTGTAGGTGATATTTTTGCAGTCTCATTTTTTAAATATCAAAATATTCAGCTTTATTTTGACCCTTTATTTACTGCATTAAGTAAGTTTATTACACCTATTTAGTAGTAGTAGTTTTTATTTTATTATTATTATTATAAGGTAATATTTTATATATTATTATTAGTAGTAGTAGTAGTAGTAATTGTATTTTATTGTATTATCTTTATTATTAGAAGTAGTAATAGTGATAGTAGTATTACAAAAATTTCTTTAGTTGTTGTTGTTGTTGTGTTGCATGTCATAAGTGATACTATTAGCTATATCAAGTAAAAAAGAGTAACAGCACATTGATACCCTGAACTATTATTATTATTATTATTACAAATTATTCCCTCATTGTTAAAGGAAACAAATTAATTGGTATATTATTACCATTCAAGTCCAAATCTATGTGTTACCCCCTGATTGCAGCAACCCTTACAGCTACTACTTTTTCAAATCTTAAGCTCATCAGGACATACTTGGGGGGGGTGTCATCCATGGTATAGCAATGTATAAGGAGCTAGGCTATCATCAACATCAAGTCAGACCTTACGCATAAGCCGATTTAAGCCAAACAAAATTGTGTTTGTGGATAAGGCTGCTTTCAATCTGGCCAAGAGTAGAAAATGTGGCCACAATATCAGAGGCCACCAAGTCACAGTGTAGAACCTTGCAATGTTCAAACCGCTGCTTGTGATATAAATATTACTCACATTACTAGAGAAAAAATATTAGACAGAATCAGATAGAAAGCAGAGAACCACTGTTATTTAGAATGTATGAGGTGAGATGCATACTTACAGTGCGCAGTGGCATTCTGACAATATGTCTAGCAGTTTTAACTGTCTTTATTTAAATGTTGATGAAGGAACTTTTCACTTTGGTGGCACTGACTTATATACTCATGAAATTATTTGTTTTTGATACATGAATTAAAGATTTTTTTTAATAATTTATGGTCTTTTGCAGCTTATCCATATTGTTGTACAGGTTATTGTTATGTGTGCATAGTACAAGGAAGTTTGCACTAGCTAAGATATAATGTATGTGTTACTTTCCCTCTGCCACTCACCATAAAGCTGTGACTGGTGAAGCAGCCGAGCAACATTTTTTACATTCACAGTCTTTCCAATCTCATCCCTGTAGCTTGTAACTCCTTCAGAGCTATCAATTGTCTCTTGGTGGCCTCCCTCACTGGTTGTCTGCTCTAGGCAGACTTACAGCTGTCAAATACTCTTTCTGTTTCTTAATGATTAATTTAACTGAACTCCAAGAGATATTCAGCAACTTGGATATTTTCTTGTAACGATCCACCGATTTGTGCTTTTCAATCCCTCGTTCGTGTATCTTGCTTGAAGTATTCTTTCATTTTTATTGTGTAGGTTACTGTCTCAGCACAAGTTTGACCTTTCAGATGGAGGAGTATTTATATTACAGTCAATTGAAACCTCCTGTCTACAGACAGGTGATCTCCACTTAACTTATTATTTGCCTTCTTAAACCAACTGGCTGCAACAGTGATGATTTAAATGTGCCATATTAAAGGGAGTGAATACTTATATGATTAATTATTTTGTGTTTTATATTTGTAACTAGCAATGTTACCCATCTACGATGGGTTAATATCTAAGTAACCAATGTAGATCTCATTGATAATGTTTGTAGTGTACCTTCTATTGGAATGTATTTTGTAATGCATGTAGTAATCAAATGCATTTTTTAGTCATTCCATCAGATGGCCCTTCACAAACTTTTGTAGTAATAAAATGCATTACTACAAATGTTTGTGATGCAGCCTCTATTGGAATGACAAATACAATGCATATGTCACTGTTATATCACATTTGGTATGGGATAAATAAAAGCAGTATTAATGTTTTTTACACTGCATCTGTTGGAATGACATAGACATAGCAACCAGGTTGACACACAGACACTATCCTTTCACTTAGACCACTTTTCAGACATTTGTTTTCACTTTAACATTAAAGAGTATTTTTCTGCTGATCAGTTAAAAAAGCTAAATTAAATGCACTGATTCAATGTTTTACAGCAAAAAAATTTGAACACGTCCACGAAGATTAATGAGGTGGGGTTCAGAGGTGTTGGTCATAAACTCTTATTTATATTTGCATGTTCTTCTTTTCAAGCCTGCATATGCTGGGTTCATACCCAAATGTCTGTTAATGGCGTTTTCATTGAATAGCCACATTTCAGCCAGTTCTCTGTCATTTTTAGTATTCGCCTTGAATTTTACTTGCACTGAGACCCTTTAAACTGCCAGGCAGTCAGTAGAAGACTCCTGCCTGAAAAGACATTCTGCTTCAACAGCAGACGACACTGGTACTTGTTATGTATATAAGAAAGAAGTCAACTGAGGACTTGTAAGGTGTTTATTTCTCAAACTATACTGTATGTTCTCAACCCCTTATGCAGTTGTGCCTCTGGTCCTTCCAGTTCTTTTTCTACCCTGGCTAGATTCAGTTTGCTCTCTTCTCTCAAGACAGTAAAAGACACATTTATATGGAATATTCAGCTTCTTGAGAATTTGTCACCAGGAATAACCATCATTCTATAAAAAAAAACTATAGACTGACATGTTTCTTGAAAAAGTTGTTTCATTTTTGCCATATTTGAATCCAGAACTGAAATTTTGGAATAACAGTACTTTGCAACTCAAGTGAACGGAATAACAGGTTTCAGAAGTACTAATGCAGTTAGAAAGGTTTCTCTAATAACCAGTTTGCAGTTAAAGATAAGCTAAGGGAATTTACATGTGGAACAATAAATTAAAAGTCAGTCATTTCAAGTAGGACTAGCCATTAACAACATTAGTAATGTCTTGGCGGTATTTTTAAATCAATTTAATGGTGTCTTGTTAAAAGATGCTATCAATTTCTGTCAAAACAAGAACATTTCTATGTGTGTTGTGGGATATGGCCGGCCGTTCATCCCGGCCAATACCCCCAGGCCGCCAGATGGAGCCCTCCTTGCAGCATGGAGGTGCCCCAAATGCCAGCAGGGAATTATGGACATTGGAGTTTAACTTCACAGCCCTGCTGGATACCATGGGGGCCGCCAGAGGACGCTGCAGGGAGGCATAAGGACTTGTATGTTCCCTATAACCCTAGAAGTATGTCTTAGTCACAGCGACAGAGGGAATGACGTACTTCCGGGATGAAGAAGAGGAGTTTTCACCTGACCCGGAAGTGTTGGGAAGTCACATGGACTGAAGGATCACAAACACTTCTGGGTCATGAACTATAAAAAGGACTGTGGGAGATCCCAGGGTGAGCTGAGTTGGGAGGAAGGGTGACTGAGCTGCTCTATTTAATGTTCCCCCTAGGTTCTCCCGGGAGTATGTACGACGTGGCCAAGGCCCGACCAATGGATCCTCCTGGAGGAAGACGTCCCTCATGGGGCTGGCCGCTTCGAACCATGGTCCTTCGCTGGGGTTGTTTGTACTGTGGGATATGGCTGGGAAGTCACATGGACTAAGGGATCAGAAGCACTTCCGGGTCATGAACTATAAAAAGGACTGTGGGAGATCCCAGGGTGAGCTGAGTTGGGATGAAGGGTGACTGAGCTGCTGGGAGTGGAGGATTGATTATTGTTGTATTGATTGTGGAGTATTTATTGGATTATTGTGGAGTGGAGGGTGCTTTGTGCACATTGTTATTATGATTAAAATAACATTTGGACTTTTATCTGGTGTCTGACGTGGTGTCAGAGGGTTCAAGGGGATGACAGCGCCCCCTATCTGTCACAGCATCCAGACTTTTGTCTGGTACTGTATATATACACACAATTAAATGCAAGATGTATTTGAAAGTACTGTATTTATACTGTCGTGATTGGGGTAAATAAGAAAAGGAGGACTTGCAGCTGTCAAAGCCTATTCGAGTTTTCTCAGTCCTGTACAAACAGAGGGCTATCGTTGGCTCTACTATTTTGGGTTTACGGAGCATACCTCCAAAATCTTAAGTGCTTACCAAAGCCCTATAGTTTTCCTCTCTCACTCCTTTACGTATCTGTCCACTTCACTTGTCACTACAGTCTGCCTTTTTTGACTCCTCACTCCTTATTCCCTCACCGTGCACTTCTTCCCCCTCCTAAGAGGTGTGCCCAACCCTACAATTAGAAACCTCTCCTTCCAGCCTTCCCTTTCCCTCAGACAAGGTTAGAAAGTGACTGCCTGCACATTACACTACAAGATGTCTGCTGTTTTGCAGTATTTGAATTCTTATGATTGGCTGTTGATTAACTGTATGACCTATTGATGGAAGCTGTCCCTGAATCTACTGGTGAATGTGCCAGTTTCCCTGTACTGTTTGCCAGAAGGGAGGAGTGGGAAAAACAGCTGTGCAGGACAGCTGAGGTCTTTAATTATGCTGTTTGCCTTTCTAAAGCAGAGTGCTGAACATGTCCTGAAAAGAAGCCAGCTGGGTGCCGGTAATATTCTGTGATGCCTTCACCACCCTCTGCAGTGCTTTATGTTGTTGAGCCAAGCAGGTGCTGTACCAGGATGTGATGTACCCAGTAAGGATTTACTCTACTGTGCACCTGTAGAAATTCATAACAACAGATGAAGGAATGAGTGCTGCTCTCAGACTTCTGAGGAAGTAGAGGTGCTGATGAATCTTTTTCAGAAAAGCTAAAATGTGTTTTGCCCACTTCAGTTCATTTGTGAAGGTCACTTCCATAAATATCAAACTGCTTACCAGAAGTGGGTGACTTGAGTAAAATTATTTTCAATTATTATAAGCATCATGATTTTAGTGACTTGTGTTTTGCTTGACAATATGTAAAACATTACTTTGATTTTTTTTGCTTTGCTTTTTATAACTTGCAACTTAATGCATACTTAAGATAAATGACTTTAAAGTCTTATGTTATAGCACCACAATTATTATGTTTGCAATTATATTCTTTTAATCTAAATTATGTAAATATACTACAAGTCCTGCATAAGTCATCAGGACTAATCAGTGTGTTGGAGGGCAACAGAAATGGTGGAATCAGCACCCAGGATTATCAATGCGGACTACACTGCATAGAATTTAATGGCCATCTGCAAGATCTGCAGGACAATTATGACACCACAACATCTTCAAACTTTGTCATATTAAGACTCATAAAGAGAGGGACGCTTGCTAGATAGTTGACCCAAAATACAGTAATTGATGTGTCATTGTTCCAAACTAATGTACCACTTAAGTCATGGAACTTTCTCTTCGACTCCACCAATACCGCTTCACATTGCCCCACTCTAAGCCACATTCACGCTCTCCCACACCAATCGAATCTGACCCATAACACAACTTGATTTCCTATCTCTATGAACTGAAGATGCAATTGGGGATTTAGCCACTGCCAAGGAGCACAAAGGGATGCTGCAGAGACGAGGAAAGTAAGTGATTTATCATACGAAGTAACTGATGTCGGTAAGTGCTGTTCCCAAAAGTGCTGTGCGAGGCTACTGGTGTTATGACCAAAATGTTTTAGAAGGACTAAGACCACTGGCCTAGTGTACAACCCTGCAGTCCCTACATGGGCTTGTGAATCAGACATCGCAGCAAGCGTCACATAAAATATAGCAGATAAGGCGAAAGACAACCCAAACAGATTCTTTCAGTATTTAAAAAGTACAAGAACAGTCAATAAGGAGGTGAAGTGCATCAGGAATAGTAAAGTGGAATTAAAAAATGCAAACAATGAAATAGCGGATGCTCTAAACAAGTGAGAAAGCAGATAAACTCCCAGTGGTAAATGGGACTACTAAGGATATTCTGAGTAATTTAGAAATAGTACAGGGAGAAGTACTGCTCAGATTAAATAAGCTGAAATGAAAATCACCAGGACCAGATAATATTAACCTTCATGTTCAGAAGGCTAGTGGGTACATATATAAAATTTTGACACATATTTTTAGGAAGTCACTGCGCACTGGGGATATTCTGAAGGACTGGAAAATGGCAAATATTATTCCATTATATAAAAAGGGTGACTGCGTAAATTCAAGCAACTATAGGCCAGTTAGCTTAATGTGCATCACAGAAAAAATAACGGAAGGAATTATTAAGGATAAAATTGAGTAGCACATGGCAAGTACAGAGTTTTTCTGAACAGTCAGCATGGGTTCAGATGAGGAAGGTCATGTTTTACTAACATGCTGGAATTCAATGAGGAGGCAACAAAAGGATATGATCAAAGTGGAGAATATGATATTATTTAATTTGACTTTCAGAAAGCATTTGATAAGGTGCCAAGTAAGAGGTTGGACATCACACTAAAAGAAGTGGGAGTTCAGGGTGGCTCAGACACAGGAAGCAGAGGGTTATGGTGCGAGGAACCTTATCAGAATTGGCCAGTGTTAAGAGTGGTGTTCCACAGGGGGCAGTGCTAGGGCTGCTGCTATTTTTAATACAGTATATATAAATGATATAGATAGTTTCACACGTGTGCACTTGGGGAACAACGTACAGGCTTAATTGATGACAATTTTACCTCTGGCCACCTCAGGGTGCTAAGCAGTAACAATATTTCTTCTTCTTTCCCCTCTATAGAAAGGAAAACTGACATGCCACCATGTATGAGCATCCTTTCCGGAAAAAAACCCAGCTGTGTCCGCCTCTTCCTCCCAGGAAACATCATAACCGGAGACATAGCTCATCTTTGGGCAGACTCGCGCCTACCACGCGTTTTCTTTTGTGCCTGTTGTGCTCTTTCAATATATGGGTTTGCCTACGGGTGCACCAGACCGTTTATAAGCCTCTTTGCGTTTGCTTTACAGTGGAGTAGTCAGCAGGATCCATGCAATGTCGAAACCCCTAAACATAACTGAAATGTTTCAACAGATGGTGGAACAGATACAACAACTACAAGTATAGCTGGGACAACAACAAACCCAGATTGCGGAAGTTGAGGTACATAGTCAAGCTTAAGTGGCCCTCCAAAGAGATCTACAGATAGGTCCCTCTCAGGCATTGTTACCTTTACACCCAGATAATGATATTGAAACCTATTTTTTAATTTTTGTGAGAATAGCTGCCCATCATCACTTGGATCACACCAAGTGGGCAAACATATTGGCAGCATTCTTACGGGGGCCAGCTCGGTGTGCTTATTATGGAAATCTGCTGGGGTGTGGCCCAAGTGTATTTTGCTGGCTGGCTGGCTAATCAGGCAATGTCTGTGGACTCGGCACAGATGGAACATGTTGACTGAACTGCTAACAAGTCAGCCAGTGTGCTAATAGTTGAGACTTGGCTCAAATACAACATACAGATAGTATGCTGGAAACTATCAGGAACTGCCTGTTCTGAAACAGACCCAGCCCAAATGTGACATGTTATAACTGCACTGTAGTCAGCACACTGTACTTAATTTAGAATCAACGCAGACGTGAAGTGCCATGGTTAGGTGGAGATTAGCAAGCCATCTGAAATGAGTAGTTAAATTAAAAAGAAAAAAATCACAAGTCACTTTTAGGTACCGTGTGAACATTACTTTAAAAAACTCGCTTCTTCAGTCAATGGCTATTTTATGTCAACAGCATTAAAAAACTTAAATGTGTGAAAAAGCTAAATATGGAAATGTTGAATCAAGGTTCTATTGTAAATGCTTTTTGCATTTTTCAAGTGTGCTATCAACTGGCTGAGATTATGTAATTGAAGGCTACGACTTAAAATCACAGGAAAAGTCATCTAATGTGACACAGGCGTTAGTATAATTTTATAACAACAACCTCAGCAAGATTATAGTTCAGCAAATGGATAGCAGGAAAATAAAAACTGTGGATGCATCAAGCATTATGCCAAAACTAAAATATGTTTTGTCTAATGGCCTCCACTGGAAGAAAGTTATCAGTATTCTGCTGGAAAACTGTATAGTGGTGAGAGGCAAGAAATCAGAAGGAGAGGAGTAATCCTCCTTTTTTGGACATGGGGGCACTGCTCATATGTTCCTTGCATCCAAGGCATCCAAGGCATTGAAACATCCATTCAGCTCAATTGTCCAAGGATTCTTCACTGACATCTATAATGAAATGGAAAGTCACCTAAGCAAAAGGTTTTTGCTGAATTTTCAGACCCGTCACCAAAAGATTTTTTCCATGAAGTCATGGATTCTTTGGTGGTGTAATGTTAAAGTGTCTTGGATTCATCAAAGCAATGCAGATATATTTAAAGCACATTATGCTAGGTGCTAGTATTGATTTCTTAATTTTATTAATTTCTGAATTTTACAAGAATTACTTAGAGTGTATAATGTGCTGACTTTCGGTTTCTGTCAACATGTAGTTAAAATTGAGAAATTTTCTTTCAGATATTATATTACCAATATCAGTTAATGAGTTTTAAATAGTGATCAACACATGTTGATTGTTGTGTGTATAAATCTTTCAAATGGTTTCTTAACCTACTGCTTGAAAGACATGCACTATCATGAAAGGAAAAGACTGCACTGGAAATCAGGAAGCACACATCTCTGTACTGTCTCAAGTGTGACATCAAGAGAAGCAGAATCTGTGACAGCTGCTACAGTAAATGGCAGCATCCTCAGTTTCATCTACTCAGAACACAGACAATACCTTAAAAAGGAATGGCTTACGTCAGCTGAAAAAAGAATTAGGAATTAGAAAATAAAAGAGTGCGAACTTCACTTTTTTTAAGGAGAGAAAAGTTATTTTATTGTGCAATAATTTGATAGTTACTTGATATAATTATTCATAATGATTCTCAATGTTTTTGCACTACTTAGTTATTCTTACAGATGTGAAGGAACAAAAAAGCACTTTAAAGTTGTTCATTGCTTTATTATTTCTATTATACCTATGTTTGCACAAATTCATTTTATGTTATTTCATTTACTATAGTTTTTGTAACTACTGTTAATAGAAGAGAATCTGAAACAGCAGGGCTCACTTCTCGTCTTGACTACTTCAACTCCCTGTTTGCTGGCCTACCTATTAAAACTCTCACTAGATTACAACATACACGGGACACAACTTCTAGATTTGACACACACACAAAGAACATAACAAACACTCTTTACCTTTATACATTTTCTTTATGTATCAAACATAAGCCAGCATTCACCTTTTTCTTAGATTTACATGGTCCTTCATATCTTTCTCCCTTTCTTCAATGGTACAATACTCCTCATGCCTGTGATTGTGTAATATCAGGCCTTCTAATGATTGCACACACAAAATATTCTTCCTGGTTCAATGGATCATTCCATTTCATAGCTATGCTTATCTCAACATTTCCATGACTGCTCTTAACTTGTTTTATTTTAAAATTATATTAGAAATGTTTGAGTTTAATCAATATTTTGCTACCATTTACATTTTGAACATTTGTAGTGTTATAATTGTATTGTTTCTTGTACTTTGTTATTGTGCTATATCATTTATAATATTGTTATTTTTACACACTCTTGAATGGATCACGTGAACTTGTGTCTCACTTATGCTCTACTGGATAAAATGAGCTCTGAAGATGAATGGTTGATGATTGCTAATATTTTTATTTACTGAATTGGAGTAGTAAACATAGACTATCTTGTAGACAACTTTTTACATAATTTGATAAGCTCAGAGGATGAAGCCTGATAAAACTGTGACATTTATATTCCCACATATGCTCCTATTCTCTGCATTCACTTTAGTCTGCAACATAGGTAGGCACCTCTTCAGCTAATGATTACAAACCAGGGGCACTTATGTATCACATTATGAAGACCTTTGAGAGATTGGTCCTGGACTATTTCAGTCCTCTTATGGTACACCACCTGGACCCACTACAGTTTGCCTATCAGACAAAGACTGAAGTGAAAGATGCAATTAACTCTCTGCTCCACAAGTCCTATTCCCTTCTGGACAAAGTTGACATAACTGTGAGGGTTATGTTTTTTGATTTCTTTGCTGCATTCAGTACCATGTGGCCACCCCTAAGTACAGAAATATACAAGTGGGTGAGCCTATAGTGCCCATCGCACTGCAGTTTGTAAAACTCTAGGACTGTGTTTCTGATGTAGACTATGACAAACACTAGAGTACCACAAGGAACAGTCTGGTCTGCATTTCTCTTTACTTTGTTCACCTTGGACTATAAATAAAACACCATGTCTGATGATTCTTCACCAATTAGGTCTATTGTTAAAGGGATGAGACAGACTAAAGGAGTCAGGTGGAGAAATTTGCTTTTTGGTGCAGAAAGAATTGTCTGCAAGTTAACATCAGCAACACCAAGGAATTGGTTATTGACTTTCACTGCACCAAACGGCCTCTATGTCCGGTCACTATTCAGGGTGTGAATGTGGTACATTGTTACAAGAACTTGGGGGTTTACATCAATGCAAGGTGGACTGGTCTTGTAACACTGGGGCTATATAAGAAGGGGCAGAGCAGGCCCTTTTTCCTTAGGAGATAGTGTTCCTTTAATATGAGAAGTGACATACTTCACATCTTCACCAACTCTGTGATGGCCAGTGTGATATTCTACGCTGTGTTATGCTGGACTAGTATCATCACTTCAGGAGGGGACCACCGAATCAAAAAGTGAATTAAAAGGACAAGCTCAGTTATATGACACACTCTGGATCACCTGAAGGTAGTAGCAAATGAGAGAGTTAAAGCAAAACTGAGTGCCACTATGAACAAAGCTGCACATTCTCTCTCTGACATACTAACACTGAGAACTTTCAGTCAATGAATTATTTAGCAAAAGTGTTTAAAGAAACACTACTGTTGCTCATTCTATCTATCTTTCTATCTACATGTTCTGATTTAACACAGCTTGTGGTATTATTAAAACAGGGTTCATTCAATTTCAGTTTATTTAACTTTGTTTTGAGATGAAAGGTTTTATCTAAATGTACTTTTACCTATTATTTGCTTTTATATGTCAGGACATCTAAACTAGCTTATATCTTATTTCTAAGGTTCCAAGTATAACAATACAATTTCACATAGTGTTGTTATTTAAATATTACAATACTTATTCTTGTTTGTGCAATCATTTGCAAGTATAGGACATGAGTAATTCAATACAAATCTAAAATAGGTGATTAAAAAAAAGATGTGGAATACAACCTATGAGTGACAGTTGAAGCTACTGCACAATTACAGGAGTGTCTAGGATCCAATTTTAAGACATTTTCATCAAAATCAAAAGTCTAAAGAAACAAAGAAATTATAATACCAGGAAATCTATTAACAAGAATTACATTTGCGCACCAATACTGTTTTTGTCCAGAATTCGGTTGTATAAGGGATGTGCATGTCACTTTTTAAATGTCTATACACTGATGACATGGGTGGTTCTAGGACAGATTGATATGGTAAAGGTTGACGCAATTGCTGCAAAACTGTTGTGCTATTAATAAAACAGACGTGGCATTACAGGAAGATTGTATTTTCTACTTTTCAGTTCACAATAAAATGAAAAAAAAACAACTATTATTTTCATATTACCTTGAAATTTAAAATCTTAATTGGAAGCATAATTACTGAAAATCCATCAGGGAAAAGTTACCAAAAATTAATAAAGAATGCTAATCACAACACAATAGAAGTTTTCTAAATTAAAAACAAAAGGCAAATAAATAAGAAAGGCAAAACAAATTTATAAAACAACAGAGAAAAGCTATGTAATTCCTCATTAAAGAGCTAAGGCAATCAGGTGGAATATGCAGAACATTCAAGTAAGCACTTGAAAGTCCTAAACAGCTAATGCAAGCTATTGAGTGGAGGATAATAAAAAATTAATTTATATTTCTATTTTCCAACATGTGGACGCTACAGTCCTAAAACCACACATCAAAGATAATGTCAATGTTATGATTTGCTGGGGTTCTGTTCCATGCTTAATTTATTTACTATTTTTTGTTTATGTAAATTATTTCACTTACTTTTGTTGCGAAAAATATATTGACACACATGTGTGCATGGGAGGCAGCTAAATGGACCAAAAGAAGGTTTTGGCCAGGGGGTGGCAGGGAGCACTAAACCTTCCCCTTTCATCTCTGTGGACTGGACATGGGAAATTCTGCCTGATTATGACCCAAGGACATTACTTCCGGTTCTGGGCCCAGAAGATGTCACTACCATTTCCAGCCATAATGATAGCACTTACACCTGCCTCCCTTAAATACAACATAACTTCCTCTTTAACTTTAGTTCTGTTTTGGACTCAACTCTGTACACTTCTGTGCAACTTATTTTGCCTTTTTGCATCCAGGCATCAAGTATATGTGTGGCTGACCCAAACCTTTCTTTGTGTCAAGACTGGTCTTTTTCTCTCTATATACTGTATATGTTGATTATGTTTAGTTATGTAATTGTTTTTGTGCATTAAGTTTACTATCAAACTTTTAGCAGACCTTGTGATGTTGTTCGGTTCCCCTGTTTGACTCTGTTTTTTGAGGAATTGTAAGCCTTATTCGTGCTTTGACCTTTTCATTTTAATCCCTCAGGTTTATTTAGGTATTTTGGTTTTAGTATTCACATTTGGTTCTCCATTTTAATATTGCTCACATTGGAATTTTTTTTTACATTTTTGATTCACAAATCATGATTCTTTTATTTGTGTTTTTTTAAAACTTTATTATTATAAGAATTATAGTTTTATTCTTTGGGCCAGGGATTTTCAATGGTTCACCTCTCTCTAATTTTTTAGATCCAGCTTTGCTCATGTAGGAAATCAGTTTTTTTATTTTTTGTAAACATTCATCAGAATAGATACAAAAAAAAATCTGGAGTGTAATACTTTCAGTTTTTTTGTGAATTATTTGCATAGTCTGAATTTAAAGATTTTACTGAATGCATGTGAAATGCAAGGCCTACTTAATTTTTTTTAATTCATAGCATGTATACACTTCTTTCTACATGTCATTTCAAGATCTAAGGAATGAACTTATTATTAAGTCAATGTGCTTGAAGACTTTTCATTTGGCAATCAATTCAAGAAGGGCATATGTCTATATTTTGGTCAGAGCTAGACACAGAACTAATTTCCTATTTGTATTGGAAGTAGATGTCAACTATACATGTGAACAAGATTTACTGTAAGACACCTGAGGTAGGAGGCACACACCAAAGATACACTGAACATACATGCAGCAATGTAATAGAAACACATGTAACTTACACATCTGGGCAGGAATTCTAAAAGGCAATGAGCTCTGCTTTGTATTCAGATGAAGCATTTACAATGATAAAGGTGTAGCTTTTTCACTATTTAGGCAAAGTAATACCTAGAATGTTCAAAGAAACCTGTAGTAAAATATACCATAAGCAGAAAAGAGCAGTATGGATCAGTGAACAATTATGCGCTTCTATGATGAAAAAAAACTACAATTTATTTTCAAAACCCAAGGATGTTTAGAGGAGTGGGGTGCCTCAAGGTATTAGAAGCCTTCACTATGTGTACTAAAACACCCCCCCTCCCCACACAAACACGCACACTATAGAGATATGTAGAGTATATCTCCATGACTGAAAACTTATATGTCCTTGCTGGAGCATGGCTACCTTATTGCCATAAAATGCATATGTTCCTTCCCTCTCAGAACATTATATGTCTCCAAGCATTAAAATATTAGTTTCATGGTTGATTATGGAAAATTATGCTGTATGTTTGTTATACAAATGATTTAGAATTATGCAGTGGCTGTGTTTTGACATCCCTCAGAAGCTATTTATACCCATCTGGTAATCTGCAAAACAAACCTAGCTGGGGTTCTGAAGGTGGGGAGAGACAAATGGAGATGGAGCCACAGTTAAGCTGTCACTCATCCTTTAGGGTTTTTCAGTGCAAATGATCTTTATTTTTTATAGTTCCTTCTAATAAGGTTAAAATTAGATGAGACATCTGACAGTGCTGCTACTGAAAAGCTACATATAGGCATTTTTCTTGTGGCCCATGATTAATGTTATTACATATAAAGATCTTTAGGGCATGTTATTTAATATATTCACACACAAAATAAAAGTATGGACAACTTTGTTAATGTTCATTTATTAAATCCATGTTACAATTAGTTTATGAGCGAGATAGGTAGAATTTCTTGTTATGTAGTTGATTCATAATTTAGCCATGTTTATGTTTACTGTAAGGGCAGCACGGTGGCGCAGTAGTAGTGCTGCTGCCTTGCAGTTAGGAGACTCGGGTTCGCTTCCCGGGTCCTCCCTGCATGGAGTTTGCATGTTCTCCCCGTGTCTGCGTGGATTTTCTCCGGGTGCTCCGGTTTCCTCCCACAGTCCAAAGACATGCGGGTTAGGTGGATTGGTGATTCTAAATTGGCCCTAGTGTGTGCTTGGTGTTTGTGTATGTCCTGCGGTGGGTTGGCACCCTGCCCGGGATTGGTTCCTGCCTTGTGCCCTGGGATTGGCTCCGGTGGACCCCTGTGACCCTGTGTTCGGATTCAGCGGGTTGGAAAATGGATGGATGGATGTTTGCTGTAGTTTTTGCTGTATGTATTCTTCTCTTACGCAATATATCTGTTTCAAAGTTGGTGTGATATATGATATGTAAAATAATAATATAAAATTATATGTATAGCAAAATTTTATAATTGAAAATTTGTTTGTGAATGTATAATAATATTGTTTTAAATCCAAATAAATTAATATGTGCCAACAGACAATACTCACAATATTAGCACCGTTTTTTAGAAGAACATTTCTTCCATCATCATGTATGGTGGCCGAGAAGGGCAAAACAAATTTACATTTCACAAAACAAATTTACAACCATGAAGACAAATTTACAAAGGAAATTCAAATTAACATTTCAAGAAACAAATTTACAATAGTGAGAACAATTTATAACTCCCGAAACAAATTTACAAGCGGTAAAACAAATTAACAGTTCAGAAAACAATTTTACAAGTGGTCCGAAACAAATTTATAAGCGGCAAATCAAACGGAAAGGGTAGGTACAATACACAGGAAGTGCTTGTTGCTGACCTTTTGTGTCATTCAAACTGTTTTGCGAGGGCACATTGAACGGAGTTTTGTGACGGTACATCAAGCGACAATGTTTTGTCCATTTTGTGGAAATAATTTTAGCCAGTTAGCCCACTTTTGTTATTCTTGTTGGAAATGTTTAGACTTTATAAAAGAGGCTCCCCGCACGGAAGAACCAGATGCACAGCTGATGTCTAAACCACCTGAAATGTTAATCAAAGTACCGGTAAGTGGACTCTTAATCTATCTACCTATCTAGAGCCAGCTATCCTAAGCTTTTTTTATTATTATTATTATTATTATTATTATTGCTCAGTTGACGTAGTACAAGTCATTCAGAATTCCATTCAATAAACAACTTCTGTGCAAGTTAGGATATACAGTATATATGTGTGTCATACTTAATGCAGTCATTTAATTTTTTAATTACTACAGCAACATACATTGGGGCTGTTAACTTTCGTAACATTGTAACCTAATAAAATAAAACATGATTTGGTCTCGTATTATTTTCAACATTCAGCAATTGCCAGCACCTTTCAAATTACCAGATGTAGCTGCGTCTTTTAGGTTCCAAAGGTTGAGCAGCAGTTGGCAAGGTAGGATCCACCATGAATCAAACACGTACGAAAATAAATTTCTCAGTCCAATAAAGTTTGTTTGAAAAAAGTTTAGTGAAAATTTGAAAAAGAAAAAAATCACAACATTTTAGAAAAAAGTTATTACACACGCAGAATAAAAGCCAAAAACGAAAAAAAAGCTGTCATCTCGGTTTAATTACAGTCTTAGCTTTCTCTGGTTAAAAATCATTTACTTTCTATACTTAGAGGTTGTTACTTTTCTATGGCAAACTTACCATAGACTTCACTTTAGTATGTTAGTACCGGTTGAACCTGTTTGCCCTCCATGCCTTAACAACTGCAAGGCAGATCATAAACTGAACTAGTCTGTAGTCAGAATAACTAGAAATAGTTAGAATATTCCATTTACATTTTAGCTTGTAGGGCTTATAATAGTGCCTCCCATTGACTATGCACTAACACAAACATTTTAACATAACTAACAAAATACTAATATAAACTTAATAAAATCTAACTAACAAATGGGTTTTACAATAGTTAATGGAATTGATTTTCCTAGTGTATATGTATGCAGTTTAGGAGTATTGTGAAGAAAATGTAAAGAGATTCATGATGTACAGTATGTGTTTTTTTTTATTGTTGTTAAAAAACTTATAGAAGTACAAATTTGTATCATCTTTTAACAAGCAGTGTTACCTGTAGTGGTCATAGACTAAAGGTCACATATTATAAATAATTATACTATATAATATTGAACTAAAATACACATCAATACACTTTATACACTAAATGATTACAATTATTCTGTCCACAATGTGTTGATATTCAATTCTATTCATTCCAGAAGAACATAATACAGAAATTTCAAATCGAAAGACTAGAACAAAGACAAGTTCAGGTTAGGTGGCTTAACTGTTTTTGTCATGTATACAAGACAATGGTTGCAGGGACAGTTATTGTTTAATCAGTGGACCCATTTAGTGTTTAACTTCCGGGTGCAACAAACTTATAAATATACTAGCAAAATACCCGTGCTTCGCAGCGGCGAAGTACTGCTTTAAAATTTTTATTAAGAAGAAAGTAAACCTTTTTAAACTGAGGGAAAATATACCAATAATTATTTGTTAAGGATCTCTTTGTATACCACGTTGTCAGTTCGGCCATCCGGTTGTAATATGACCAAGCTGTGCGCTGAGCATACTCTTGAGCATGCAACGTATAGTTGGCCATGTGAAAAGCAATCTTCCCTCAAATCAATGCCAACCTTTGTTGAGTCTGTCCCTGAGACTTGTCATTGCGAAGTAGAGCCTTACTGGAAATTGAAGGTGTTTGAATTGAAATGGGTTTCATCGATAACTTCGCATCAAGCTTTTGAGAGTTTAAAACACTCATAAACATCAAAGTGTCCACTAATCAAATCGTCACCTGTGAATCTAAGATGTTTAAGAGGCATTGGCAGTTGTCCAAAGTATTTTGACCATTTCGGTACACTTGAAAACGACAACCGAACAATTCAGCGGCAGCCATCAACTCACATGCATTACCATAGGTGAAGGGCTTAAGCATTTCACTCTTATAGTGCTCCTGTGTAGTGTAATTATCTCCTGTACCGTCATCAGTCCACACCTTGAACCTGTCCCAGTCATTCAATACATAAGACACAATGTTCTTCCGGATATCAAGAGTGAGCCTGATATGGCCGTGCAATATGTAACACAGAGAATGGAAAAGGCAGTCGCCATCTCCGGGCATGAAAACCACTCGGTAAGTGACAGTTCTTTGATCGATGGTGATCACCTCGATAGACATGTTAATGGGGGTACAGTTGGTACGATAAAGAAAATGGGTACCTGAACAATGTAAACTACCGTAGATACTCGCGTATTAGTCGATCTCGCAGATAAGTCGAGTGTATTGTTTAAGCTGAAAATTACGAAATTTGTTATGACCTGCATATAAGTCGAGGGTAAAACTTGACAGCTATCAGAGATAGAGGGCGACAATCAGCTGTTAATGGCGACAAAACTCATTGTCATGTCACAGGCATTCCCCTCTGTGTTTGGAGAAATGCTAGACTCGTTGACTCTGCAACTAATCCTTGTGTGTGCATGAGTTGCAAAATGTAAACAAAGGCAAGATGGCGTTGATATGTCACAAGGGAGCAAAGCGAGTGCAGAAAAGAAAACACTCGGCAGATGATGTTTTGCACATTATTGCTGAGTCGGACTCTGATTTTTCAGAATCGGATTTTATTGACAGTGATCGGGAATCAAGCAAGAGGGTGAAATCCTTGCATGTGCGTGAGTTGCGAAATGTAAACAAAGGCAAGATGGCGTCAATATGTAACAAGGGAGAGAAGCGACCGCAGAAAAGAAAAACACTCGGCAGACGATGTTTTGCACACTGTCGCTGAGTCGGACTCTGATTTTTCAGAATCGGATTTTATTGACAGTGATCAGGAATCGAGCAAGAGAGTGAGAAGCCGGCATCAGCTGATCGGACACCAGCCAATGCTGCCCCCAGCTGATCGGCTGCCAGCTGAACGCATTCGCCGTTGCAGCTACGGCAAGGTTCGCGGTGGGAGGAATACCCAGACATTGATCCGGAACTGGCTACCGGAGTTCACAAGACAGCATGGCTTGCTTGTAGGACACGACAGATCACCCGCTGCTGGACTACTTCAGGCTGCTCTCTCCTGATGCTGCTTTTCAGCTACTGTCAGACGAGACAAACAGGTAGGCAGAGATAGAGGGCGACAATCAGCTGTTAATGGCGACAAAACTCACTGTCACGTCACAGGCATTCCCTCTGTGCTTGGAGAAATGCTAGACTCGTTGACTCGGCAACTAATCCTTGCATGTTCGTGAGTTGCTAAATGTAAACAAATTTAAACAAAGGCAAGATGGCATCAATATGTAACAAGGGAGCGAAGCGTGTGCAGAAAAGAAAACACTCGGCAGACGATGTTTTGCACATTATCGCTGAGTCAGACTCTGATTTTTCAGAATCGGATTTTATTGACAGTGATCAGGATCGAGCAAGAGAGAGGAGAAGCCAGCATTAGCTGATCGGGACACCAGCCGATGCCGCGCCAGCTGATCGCATTCGCGCAGCTGATACAGCTACCGGACTTCACAAGACAGCATGGCTTGCTGTTGGACACAACAGATCACCCGCTGCTGGACTACTTCAGGCTGCTCTCTCCTGGATGCTGCTTTTCAGCTACTGTCAGACGAGACAAACAGGTAGGAGAGAAATTTTTTTGAATCGCGGGCTTGCGCTTGGATCGCATTGATAGAGTGCGTTGCCTTGGTTCTTTTGATTCCAAATCTGGTTGCACGTGGCAGCTAATGGTATGTTTGTTATCCAAATCTGCAAAAGCTAATGCTCAAATTCAAGTATTTCACAGTTTAAAGAATTATTTAATGAAATTAGAAAAATACTAGCTAATTAGCAATAGTATTGCTGGCTTATAATTATTTCAAAGACCATGGGAAACGGCATGATGACCGGTGACTTAACACCGTGAAGCGTTGAGTGTACCAATGTCATTACCCAATTCTATGGACAATTGTGTTGCCCCGCGGATAAGTCGATTCTGTTTTTTTTTTGAATGAATTTTAAGGCCTAAATTTTTGACTTATATGCGAGTATCTACGGTAAGTCTAAAATACCTACACAATAACTATAATCGTAATAAACGAATAATAAAAACAACGGAGAAGCCGTGGATTAAATAAAAGCGCTGCAGTATCAGAAGGGAGACGTGAATACCGTAGGTGAAGCAATGAAGGGAATGAAGGGACCGGAGCGACGGATGGCCTTATATAGGCAGCAGCCAACTACGTGGGAGGTGTGGGGATGGGGGAGCCAACGCCGCCTCATACGGCGACCGAGCCTGCAGGCTATGGACTTATATATGAACGTACAGTAGGATTCAGTTAGCGTTGGGAACCCGCGTATCAAATTTCTTGAAGATGGGCCATAAGTAACAAAGACCGTTGAAAGTTCAATATGGCGGCCGACAGTGGCGTCATACCACCGTAATAAGTACATACATCGGTTTCGGTTAGCGCAGGGAAGCCGCCTAACAAAATTCCATGAAGATGGGGCCATAAATAAGAAAGTTTAACATGGCGGACGTTGTCAATCGTTATGACCGTTACATGTAGAATTTCGAAATGAAACCTGCTTAACTTTTGTAAGTAAGTCTGTAAGGAATGAGCCTGCCAAATGTCAGCCTTCTACCTACACGGGAAGTTGGAAGAATTAGTGATGAGTGAGTCAGTGAGGGCTTTGCCCTTTTATTAGTATAGATAATTTACAGAAAACTCATTCTGTTTTTTTTATTTATCTAGATAAATATAGGATTGATGGTGCCAAATGAAAGTGATTTAAAACCTGTAAGAGAGGAAAACACTTCCATTATTTACAGACCCTCTGGTAGCAATGCCTGATCTGCTGAAACTAGCTGTCCAGAAAATGAGAACATTTAACAAGGACATGGATGAAGGACCATATATACTTTTGTATCCAGATTGTTCAGAGGTGGTCAATATGCCTGGGACAGAAAGGCCATTCGTACTGGCTGAATATAAAAAGGAAAATAGGAAAAGCATATTGCAGGATCTCTTTTTTTATATGCCTAGAAAAAGACTTTAGAAGAGGTTAGTGGATCTGATGATTTAGCACTTTTACATATTTCACAGTGTTGTGACATACTGTACATTATAATGCATAATAATGTGTTGATTTTGTTTCCTTTAACTGCAGTGGATGTTAGCTCAGAATCAGACTCTGATTCTGAAATTCTTGTTACAAGTAGGAGCACAACTGAATTCAATCAGGCTGACACTGTGGTGAGTTAACATGAAACAAATAATTTAGGAAAGCAATATACTGAATGGCCGTATCAATTATCTTAACCAGAGCTGTTCTGTGCACAATGCTTGCCAATATTTTGGTTCAACAGAGACTAGCTACTTAGCAACGTCTGTAGTTGAGTTTGAAAATACGTTCCTGCATTGTACTTGGACAAACAGTAGGATTTACATTTTAAATGGCATTTGGTGTAACACATGTGAATCAATTTAATTATTGTCCAGCTGGTTTATCTGTCAGAAATACTAACAACTTGCCACGTTTCACCAGGCAACATTTCATTGATAAGTATTTATGTAGTAAGAGAAGAATAATATAGGCTGTATAAAATTATTCAGAATTGTATGCTTTTTCCCTCAGGTTTTTGAAGCCTATAACCAAAGTACACCCAAACACAAACTAGAAGATGTAGTGTAAGTACTAATATGCAAATGTAAGTAATCTGTAAGCTGGTAATGTGATCAAATCACATGTTTGGGATATACCCTTGAGTTTATGTTGAGACCAGAGTTTTTACTCTAAATGTATGAAGTTGTAAATGATGTAAGAATATTGTGAAACATAGCAAAATTATCTAGATATTTATATATAACATAATTTTAAATTTCCTTTTTAACTCCATGATACTTTGTTGCACTAAAGTAGTAATTTTAACATGTTTCAGAGATGCATCCAGACATTCATCAACAATTCAAGCTGGACAGGTAGGTATTGAACCAAATGTTACCTCATAATATTTTTTTTCTTTCAGTTTTGTTTTGTGTTGTGTTGGCCGTTTAAGTTCCCCATGTCACTTTATTTTTTCAGATAGTAATATCTGGTACTGAGGATACTCTGGATCTACCTGAATACAATGTGACTAAGTCCACCTACTACAGGTAAGCAAAAAAATTGACAAAATGTGACTATTCCCTTGGTAGATGTTTTTAGATTAGATGAAAAATAAACTGGCAAGTTGTTTCTAAAATATCTAAGAATTCTTAACTTACAAAAAATACTTCAGGGATTTACCATCCATCGTCTTCCGCTTATCCGAGATCGGGTCGCGGGGGCAGCAGCTTGAGCAGAGATGCCCAGACTTCCCTCTCCCCAGCCACTTCTTCTAGCTCTTCCGGGAGAATCCCAAGGTGTTCCCAGGCCAGCCGAGAGACATAGTCCCTCCAGCGTGTCCTGGGTCTTCCCCAGGGCCTCCTCCTGGTTAGACGTGCCCGGAACACCTCACCAGGTAGGCGTCCAGGAGGCATCCTGATCACATGCCCGTGCCACCTCATCTGACTCCTCTTGATGCGGAGGAGCAGCGGCTCTACTCTGTGTCCCTCCTGGATGACTGAGCTTCTCACCCTATCTTTAAGGAAAGCCCAGACACCCTACGGAGAAAATCCATTTCGAGCCGCTTGTATTCACGATCTCATTCTTACGGTCACTACCCATAGGCTCATGACCATATGTGAGGGTAGGAACATAGATCGAACGGTAAATTGAGAGCTTTGCCTTGCGGCTCAGCTCCTTTTTCACCACGACAGACCGATGCAGAACCCGCATCACTGCAGATGCTACACTTCAGGATTTACGTAGGTTGGAAATTACTTAAGAAGAATGCTTTAGTGCAAAATGGGTGGAGTTGTCTTTTAACATAGGATTGGTAATTTCTTTACAGTAAATATACAAACCTTTATGCACCATGTGTTGAAGAAGAGGATGAAGAGCCAGTTCCTGTAATTTGGGGAATTTATCAGGACACAACCATGTAAGCTGGCAGTTATTGACAATAGCAATAGGTTTTCTCTGTGCATTTAATGGTAAAAGATTGAATTACTTCTGTGATAATATGTGAAAGAAGCCCTTTACTGCACATCAGTGTTGTGCAAAAAATAGAAAACTGTGTACTGTCTGGCATTTCACAAATGTAACTCAGTCTAGAGTAATTCTAGAGAGGAGGTAAACATTACACTACCTGATATCATTGCATAATATTGATCATAGAAGAATTAGCCGGTCAAATGTCTGGGATGGAGCAGTCCGAGGTTTCAAAGCGTGCAACTATTCAGAAACCTGTGATATACTGGTCAGATTTACTGATGATGCTGGTGTTTTTGAGGATGAAATTGATACAGGTGGACCAAGACGAGAGTTTCTAACTCTACTAATGAACCATCTTAAAGACAGACCAGTTTTTGATGGACCAACAGGACAACGTTACTTAGTCTACAACGCAAATGGTATGTATACATAGTGTTAAGATGTGTGACTTGTAATTATATATCACATCACTGATATGCTTTGTTACTTGAACTGTTCCGGAGATATTTAGCAACAACATGCTTAGGTTTGTCTTGATTTTAATGCATCATGAAACATATTTGAATGTTTCCAAAAGTAGTTGCTAAATATGTGTGGAACAGTAGAAATAACATGAAAAACAATTTGGAAATATGATTGAATTGTAAATCATCCCAAAATTCTAAATTATGAATGATTTACATTCAAAGCTCTCAGGGAGGATGAGTACTTCTTGGCAGCAAAGATGATTGCGGTGTCAGTTGTGCATGGAGGCCCAGGTCCGCATTTCCTCTCAGAAGATCTTGTACTGTATCTTGCAGGCCAGCCTTCATTCAAAGCAACAGTGAATGATATAACTAAAGAAGAAATAAAGAAAGCTTTGCGAGAGGTAGGAAAAGCATAATGCTATAGTAGGGCATGGTTAATTTATTAGTTTCTGCAATGCTTTGAAAAAATCATTACTTCATTGATAACATTCATTTATTGTTCTGTGATTATACAAGATACAGGGTTAAACTAGATAAGTAACAGAACAGAAATTTATGGGATAACTGTGTATACTGTACATGCCCCTTTTTTTGTGTTTTAGATTGACCGTGCTGCTTCTGTCGAAGCTTTGCAAGAATGTACTTTAAGACATAGCACAATGTTACAGAAAGCTGGTTGTCTGAGATATGTGGCTACTCTTGAAGAAAAGAGAACAATTGTGTCAGACTACCTCCGTTGGTATATTGATTAATAAAGTATCTATCTATCTATATTATCGACCATAACTCATGTGTAATTGACAGGTACCATCATATCCTATCTTACAATTTTTGTAAGTTACATTGCCATGTTCAAAGCAAACATGATGTCAGTCTGCAATTCAGTTTGTATCAAGCATCTTACAACTACTGCATTATTAGTGAAGGACAGTTCCAATAATTTCAACATATACTATTTCAAAAAGGGTTTCTGGTGATGAGTCAGGGTCAAAAATGTTTTAGTCGATAGTGATTTTAGGGAAACGTCCTGGTCCTTTTGCAGTTTCCTGTCTCATTTCAACACAGTAGCACATGGGGGCAGGCATGCTGTTCAAGCCTTCAAACTATCTAAAATAAGTGATCTAAACCAGAAACTCAGAAAGGCTTTAAAAACATACCCCACTGACTCATGTTTAAAGGGAAAATGCAAAAGCAACACTAAGTTTCTCTATTATGACCCGATACATTAAAACATATTTTTGACTCTGTCAGCAGCAGAAAATCTGAATGAAAAGATGCTGAAAATTACTGGACTAATCATGTTTTTAATATTCTGTCCATACACATATACTGTGATTAGCACTATAAAGCAGTGTAACAATGTATTTTATACTTTTTAGATTTAAAAAATGGTCTTTCAGCTTTTTAGTTTTTTGACTGCACTGCAGCAGCATCCTACTTTGATGATCCCTGTCCTGTGCCACTCGGAAAAGAAGGACACTGCTCTTGAACTTGAGGGACTTTTCAAACCTGACCTCAGTCCATCAGGGAGCAACAGGAGACTCAGAGAAGGACAAACATTAGGCTACTGGGCTGACTATCTCCTTGATTGTGAAGGTTTGCAAAATAGATTGCATAAGTATTTATTTATTTTACAAGTAGTTAAAAATAATACTTAACAATATGCCAAGATATGCATGAACATTTCTGTTTCCTTACAGAAGGTCAGGCTGCTGTTCGCGTGGAAGATGTTTTCATATTTGCAACTGGGCTAACCACTTCCCCCGTCTGGATTGGAACCGCGGCCGAGGATTGAGTTCCTGGATGATTCACCATTCCCAATGGCAAACACATGTTCAAACACAATGAAGTCACTACTGCTGGATGCACACAATGTGTTTAAATCAAATATGGATTTTGGAATTCAGAATTTTGGCTGTTTTTAAATCAGGTGTGATTGGGTTCATTAGACATGGATAGGTGTGTGCCTTAAATCACTGCAGCTAGAGAACTCGTATCCATCTGCACTGGTGGACACACTTTTGCACTATTATTATTTAATTTTGTAATATAACTCTGCTGTATTTGTATATTTGAGATTCTGAAGAAACCATGTTTGATTACTGTTTATTTAAGCTACAACTGAAGATGTTTTAATGTGTTCTTGTTAATATTATGTTACATTTGGACAGTTTCATCAAATCCTGAGATCTGAAAGAGAGATTTCCTGGTAATAACGCCAAATCAAGAGTACTTGAAATTAAACATTTACTTTTGACTAGCCAACCCGCGGCGTAGCATACACCACATAATCAGGCTGCTTTTTAAATGATTTTTAAGCACAGGGAAAAAAATTAACATTTGAAAAAATCCGTAATTTAATAACCACCAAGAAAAGTAACATTGTAACAATGCACGGTGCGAACCAACATACAATTGTCCATGACTGAAAACTGGAGGACCGCTGTCACGCCTTCTCTTCCCAGAGCGAGGGTGACGGGGGTGGACGGCGCTCGGGCGTGGAGGGCGGAACGGGAGGGGAGGGGAAGGGCGCCCATTCCGCCCCCTCCGTCATGTTAATCTGCTGATTTCTCGTTCAGTATGCACTGCCTGCTCATGTGCCCACCCCCAACTCGTCACCTGAGTCGTTTTCGTCTTTGCACAGTCCACATGCACCTGTGAGTCACGTTGACTGTTCAATTTTCCAAACAGCGCCTCATTCTCTTTTGTCTCTGGTACAGTCCAAATGCACCTCTGAGCCACGTAGACTTTTCATTGTTCTTTGCGGTTCTGGCTGCTTTTCTATATATAATCCACCAAGTCACCTGACCATGGTAGTAGCGAGGGGGGGAGGGTGTGTACAAAGGGCAGGGACATAATCAGTGCGAGCGTATGACCCGCACTTACTGTGAATTCCTCGTTCGTGGGGAACAATTGCAAGCCCCGGTTTCCAGCACGAATGGGGTTCAACGGCTTACCCACGCCTCTCTGTGCCGGGTAGACACACGTTGATCCATTCAGTGTAGCGCGCGTGCAGTTACCTGATGCAGGAATCTGTATAACATTGAAAGAAGTGTTGTTTCCATGAAATACATTTGAAGCGGTGGCAATGGAAGGAAAATGAACAGTCAACGTGGCTCACAGCTGGATTGACGCCGTTTTTGTGTCACCCGACCATGGTAGTAGCGAGGGGGGGGGGGGGGTACAAAAGGCAGGGACGTAATCAGGGCGAGCGTATGACCCGCACTTACTGGGAATTCCTCGTTCGTGGGGAACAAATGCAAGGCCTGGTTTCCAGCACGAATGGGATTCAACGGCTCACCCACGCCTCTCTGCACCAGGTAGACACACGTTGATCCATCTAGTGTAGCGCACGTGCAGTTACCTGAGTACCATGTGTTTGGACATGGGAGGACGGTGAGAGTTGGCGGGCGGAGCTGTGAGATGCGTTCCCTATCACGTGGGATGAGGGTTAGTTTGTGGGCGGGGGTTCGTCGTTTGTTTCCCATGTTTTGCGATGGTGGACGTGTCGTAACCTAAAAAAATAATGAAAAGTCAACATGGCTCAGAGGTGCATGTGGACTGTAGCACAGACGAAAGCGACTTATTACGGGGAGGTTGGTGAGTTGTTGCGTCCGGGCACATGAGCAGGCAGTGTGAATGCCTTGAGAGCGGGGGTGGACACGGGCCGGGGAATAAGGAGTGTTGGTGGGCGGGGAAACGGTTTCCATGTTCTTGCAGGACCATCTAAGAAGAAGCATGTTTGTCGCGGATGCAAATCGCTGTATGTAGCATGTAAAACAGTTTGCGATGGTGGACACCGTCCTGCGTCGTAACCAAAAAGTCAACGTGGCTCAGAGGTGCATGTGTACTGTAGCAGAGATGAACGCGAATGACGCCATGTTTTGTGAGTTGTCGCGTCCGAGCTGGTGGGGGCGTGGCTCTGTGACGCCGTGTTTTGTGAGTTGTCGCGTCCGAGTTGGTGGGCGTGGCTCTGTGAGTTGTCGCCCTATCCCATTTGGTGGGCATGGCTGTCTTGCATGCTCTCCATGGGTGTCTTACTTGTCGGCAGCTTAGTGAATTATATATATAGATACTTAAATAATTGTGTAATAAATATTTTATACTTTGCCTTTTACTCCACTTTATTTCATTTCACACTTTATTTACAACTAGTTGATTACCCAGTGGCTTCGCTCACTGAGTGCAAGGGAAAAAAATAAAATGTAGTCTATAACTTATTAAACAGTAAAACATTAACATTTAAGAAGTAAAGATATATTGAGCACAACTGGAGTGGTTTGGGGTAAACTACATTTTAAAGGCGCTATAACACAACAGGTAAATAGTACTAACGGCAGCTAAAATGTATTTGGATTATCTGTTGGTAGTAGATCCCTTGTGAAAGGCGCTACACGATCAATGTTGTATAGAAATTACATTTTCTATGTGATCGTCCAAATTTGTGCCTGACAACCTTGCACTACGTGCCTGTGATTTACTTCTTAAAATAATTCATCACAAAAGGAACCTTGAATGTAGCGGGGTTTTAGTGACCTGAACTCACCTTAAGGGACAGTTAGTAGTCGTGCAGGGCAATTTACAAACAGAGTCCTGCTTCGATGGCGCCGATTACACTCATTCGCAAAGATTTCCACTCTCCCAGGAGCCGATGGGGCAATTGAAGTGGCACAAAGAGTGTGAGAGGAGAGGACGCTGCCCGAAACTGCGAAGCTCTCGACCTCACGGAGCAGCCTGACATTTCACGCCTCCCAGCATCCACTTTGTTTTCACCCACATTTTTTACATCTTGCCGCAGTTAAAATGTAGAAAGACGCAAAGCTGTTTACCTCATCTCTTCTACTATCAAGTACTGCCAACTAAAAACAGTTACAATGTGGCAGTTTCCGTGACAGTTACGTGGACGAATAAATAAAACTTCTCTGTCAGAAAGCGCCTGGCGGCGGACAGCTCAGCGATGTAGTCCAGACAGGAGAGCTGGGAGAGGACGACATGGGATGCACTTATACGTAATTTCCGTTTCATATGCGAAAAGAATTTTATATATATAGATAATTTAGGGCAGATGTGGAAGTTTTTCCAGTAAAATTTAAAATTCATGGACAGCACAAGTTACTCTTCACACGCTTGGGACACTGTTTCATTAATGTGTAGATTATTAGATCTGTAGTTCACAGAACAAATTATAATTGAGCAATTTCTTTAAGACGTATGTACAGTTCTGATGCAGACTCCCAGTTCTCTGGCTTCTGTAGGTGACTGTGCTCCATAACAAAGTCCAAGTACTCCTGCATATTCAGGTCACCACATGAATGCATTGGCTGATTTGATTCAGGGAAAGTATCCAATTCTGTACATTCAAACCTAAATCCACAGTCTCTGGAGCCAAATCTAGTTTGAGAAATAGATCTGAGTAATATCATTTACAGTGATCCCTCGCTATATCGCGCTTCGCCTTTCGCAGCTTCACTCTATCGCGGATTTTATATGTAAGCATATTTAAATATATATCGCGGATTTTTTTGCTGGTTCGCGGATTTCTGAGGACAATGGGTCTTTTAATTTCTGGTACATGCCTCCTCAGTTGGTTTGCCCAGTTGATTTCATACAAGGGACGCTATTGGCAGATGGCTGAGAAGCTACCCAACTTACTTTTCTCTCTCTCTCTCTTGCGCTGACTTTCTCTGATCCTGACGTAGGGGTGTGAGCAGGGGGGCTGTTCGCACATCTAGACGGTATGGACGCTCGTCTAAAAATGCTGAAAGATTATCTTCACGTTGCTACCTTCTGTGCAGCTGCTTCCTGAAGCGACATGCTGCACGGTGCTTCGTATACTTAAAAGCTCGAAGGGCACGTATTGATTTTTGACTGTTTGTTTTTCTCTGTCTCTCTCTCTCTCTCTCTCTGCTCCTGACGGAGGGGGGTGTGAGCTGCCGCCTTCAACAACTTTGTACCGGCGGTGCTTCGCATACTTAAAAGCCAAACAGCCCTATTGATTTGTTTGCTTTCCTCTCTCTTTCTGACAGTCTGTGCTCCTGATGCACACTCCTTTGAAGAGGAAGATATGTTTGCATCTTTTAATTGTGAGACAGAACTGTCATCTCTGTCTTGTCATGGAGCACAGTTTAAACTTTTGAAAAAGAGACAAATGTTTGTTTGCAGTGTTTGAATAATGTTCCTGTCTCTCTACAACCTCCTGTGTTTCTGCGCAAATCTGTGACCCAAGCATGACAATATAAAAATAACCATATAAACATATGGTTTCTACTTCGCAGATTTTCTTATTTCGCGGGTGGCTCTGGAACGCAACCCCCGCAATGGAGGAGGGATTACTGAATTTACATTTCAGCTACAAAGAAAATAAAAAGTGACTGGGAAGTGATAATCCATTACCTGTGTGGAAAGTAGTACAGTTTAATGGGCACTCCTCCAGGACATGACGCGGTTGTAGAAGGGCAAATCCGGTGACTGTTCCACAGAGTAGTGCTTGGTGGAATACCGGTTCATACTGAAAACCATTTTTTATTTTTGTTATGATATGGATTTTTCTTATACCGCAATACCGGTTTAAATTGCCTAAACAACGTTCGAAACATAGCAATGCGGGAAACTGTTTAAGGGGGCTCTTTTTCACTGCTACATGGGGGCTCTTTTTCACTGCTACACACCACTAAACAGGCGTGCAACAGAGTACATGCGGTAGTGGAGGTATTGCGTGGTGAAATTGGACAGAGAACATTCCAAAACTGAAGCTGCAGCAGATGATAAGGCTGAAAATGATGACACAGAAGAACTTTTGCTGCAAAAAGGAGTCACATCTGTTGTCTGGAGATACTTTGGATTTAAAAGGTCGGATGTGGACCATTATGTTCAAATGTGTGAATACTGTTTCTATATTACTGGATAATACTGAAAGCCAAGTTGTACTTGTTTTATTTTTTTCAAATACTGTGTAATGTACCTGGGTACTGTGTAATAGTGTGACGACATGTCGACATTATTCTCGTAATTTGTTATTAAAGTAGAGCATCGTAAACTAAACTTCATCTTAAAATGAATATTTATTTACTAGATTTTCTCTAAACCCCGTCATAAGTTATGTAGCACATTAAATACTTTGTTTTAAGTGTTCCCGGGAGCCATGTTAATTGCTACGTGCTTCTTAAACTGACTTCCTCTACACTAAGAGGAGGTGCAGGCAGCACACAGAATACATTTAATTTCATGATATTCCTGCTCCCTGAACATTTAGAATGTTAAGATAAATACTTGATATAATTTCATGATGAAATGCATTAAAGCATGTATTAATCATGTGGGGGCACGGTGGCGTGGAGGTTGCACTGCTGCCTTGCAGCAAGGGGGTCCTGGTTGTTCCTTGCTATGAATTTGCATGTTTTTCTGGTGGGTTTACTCAGGGTGCTTCAGTTTCCTTTCAAAGTCATATAGGATGTGGGGTTTTGTTATAAATATATTAACCCTGCTAGTATATGTACTGCTCGTATTCACCCTGCGATGTGCTGGCGCCACGTTCAGGATTTGCTCCTGCCTTGCACACAATGCTTACTGGGATGGGAGCAACCCTGAATGGATGGCATAATTAAACATGTATAACGAAGACTTTTTTAAAGTTCTGAACACTCCGTGGTCTAAGTTTATAACTACGTTTAATTTCACAAAAATGTTTATCGTGTGGTGATTGGTTATGTGGAGAAAGAAAAAGGAAAGATTGGAACTGCGGGTTTGGTACAAACAGAGACAGCACGCATGCAATAAAGGAAGCCCGCTCAGAAGAACATGCATTGAATTCTGTGTTCGTGTCTCCGACCACCAGATCACAAACGCAATATTTACACAATATTTAAGTTAAACCTGTGCGATACCCATTCATACATCCAGTTTTTTGGAGCCTCGTTACACCTGCCATAAAGTTCTCTGCAATGAACATACACCTGGGGACCCCTTACTGCGAGGGAGCAGCACTACCGTGCATGTTTAATACCTGCTTTAATGCATTTCATCATGAAAATTTATCTTAGCATTCTACATTTTCAGAGAGCAGGACTATCATGAAGTGAATGTTTTCTGTGCGGCAATTGCTGCCAGCACCTCCTTTTAGTGTAGAGGAAGTCAGTTTAAGAAGTGCATACAGCAATTAACAACTGGGTCGAGGAACACTTAACACAAAGCATTTAATGTGCTACCTTAACTTATGACGGGATTTGAGAAAATCTAGTAAATTAAACATTGATTTTAGGATGAAGTTTAGCTTATGACATTCTACTTTAATGACAAAATAAACTATGAGAATAAAGTGGAAATGTCGACTTTAATCTCAACGTATAGTTTTTTTTTTCTTCACTGTGGCCCTAATACGCTTCCATAGGGCTATACCATAAATAGCATTATAAATGCAAGTTGCAGTGTTATTATTTATGTATATAGCTTAGCTTTAAGCAAGGTCAATATTAATGCAGTTTGCCTTAATGATGGTTCAGTTGGTAAAGATGTCATCACCAAGTTGCACTTGTTTTATTTTATTTTAATTTGGTGAATACTGTGTAATGCACCTGGGTTTGAAGTCTTGGAAGTAATAGTATTATTACTGGAAGTTGCACTATTATTTATTGTATTGTTGTTATTTATTAGTTTAAATATTATGCAGTTTAATGATGGTAAAGTTATTTAAAAAGTCACTTTAATGTGTCAGTGGACAGAGATTGTTAACATTAACAAAGTGTAGTTGGTTTACAAAAATATTTACTATTTATTCCTTTTCTAAGACATGTTCAGTGCAATACAACTTTTGACAAGCACCTCTGGATATTTTACTAAGTTTAAATGCCTCTTTGGATGGTTGAAAATATGTTGTCAAAATTTTAGTTGAAGTTGTTTGCAAAATTTGTTCAATAAAAAGGCTCTATATTTTAACTGCATCTGTCATGCAATATGATTCCTTTTCTTCATTAGTGCCACCCCCTTAAAAACTGTCCTTGAAAACTATCACTTTATGGGGCCATGCAAACCTTTATTAATAGTTGTGTGCAGATTAAAATGTTTTTTTGTACAATGTACAATTCTCATGACAGTGGAATAGGTTATTCTTAGCCAGTAATTGCAGTGGAAAATGTGGTTAACATCCACTCATGCATGGGAAAAAAATATCATCCAATACCGTGAAACCGGTATAATTCTGAAAAATACCGTGATATAGAATTTTGGCTGCGGTGGGCTGGCGCCCTGCCTGGGGTTCGTTTCCTGCCTTGCACCCTGTGTTGGCTGGGATTGGCTCCAGCAGACCCCCGTGACCCTGTAGTTAGGATATAGCGGGTTGGATAATGGATGGATGGATGGATAGAATTTTGGTCATACCGCCCAGCACTACCACAGAGTCATGCATTCATCCAGGTCCTTCTGTATGACATCCTTGAAGCAAAATCTTAAGCAAGCACTGATGTACACGACTTCCATTAAAGTGTCCTGCATCTCTGAGGTCTGCAAATTGAGACCTATATAAATAACTGGGTTAAACTTAATATTATTTCTGCCATTTGCTTAAGCATATCAGCTTATTTACACTTGTGGATCAAGAGATGATATCAAGATAAAGAAAACAAATACTTACAAGGGACCAGTGTTAGGGTACGTTACTTTTAAAATTAACTTAGTCACATTCCTCATTACTCACAAAAAAAGTAACCAAATATGTTATATAGTTACTTATAAAATTTAATGCATTATGTTGTGCTTTTCTTTTGACTTTTATTCCTTAAAGTAAGAGATATAAAACCCATACTTATAATAAAAATAAATCTATTTTTGTGAACTCCTTTATTCCTGATCAAGATGATAACATAACAGAATTTCATTCCATCTATTTATAATCCAGCTTTTAGAGCTCCTTATTTTAAGCCTTTGTTATTTCTTAGGATGTCAGTTCTAGCATTGGGTACAGTAGAACATAAACTCCACAAATGCTTATTTTAAATTTAATTGTACTGATCAACTACTTCTAAATTAAGAAAATATGTTGTAATATGTTTTGTGAAGAAAACAACAAACATCCCCTTTTTACTGTATATCCCCAATGTGAGCTCCCTAAGATGCTTTTGCTTCCTGTCTTTCACCCAGTACTGCTACAATAATCACTGGCTCTCTGTGACCCTAAACTGGGCTGATTAAATTTAACCTTCAGCACATGCAGGATGTCACCAAATGACCTGAAGAACCGCGGGCACTATGTGACAGCCTCAGAAGGCAACGACTTTGAGAAAAGGGCAGTACTTATAGGAAATAAAGCAGTACTACTACTACTACTAATAATAATAATAATAGTAATTATTATTATTATTATCATTTTTGAGCGGCTTAAGTAACGTTAATATTTTTCTTCAACAAAATAAGTGTTGCATTAAGTTACTCACTAGTTTAAAAATTAATTTGACTATGTAACGTAACTTTTAACAGTACCCCAACACTACAGAGGACAGTAAGTGGCCAGGGATCCTAAATAACGCATTTAGGGGTTGTGTTTAAAAAGTTAATCCCGTAATTTTTAATGCGTTTATGGCGATTGATCAGCAGCCTTAAAGTAACTTAATACACTGTTTTTCCTTAACATGCATCAAAGTTGTAAAATTTGTAGGCTAACAGTAATGATGAAGGGCGATACTTAATTTAGGTCACGTACCTTCCCTTTCTGAATATGGACCACCACGACTCAATACGTTGATTGTTCGTGGATGAGCCATACATGTGGTTAGACATTCCCGAGTAGTAGTTGGCATGCTGGTGATGTAGGGTACATTGAATTGCAGCCATAATGCCATTCTCCGTGCCGCACTCGGTCCTCAGTCTCATAGGCACAACACCAAGGTGTTGCACACAAGTTAGGAAATTGTGAGCGATCACTGATGGATTGTTATTTGTTGGTCCACTTACAAGCCACAGTACTTTACGTGAAAATCCATCAATGCATCCAGAAATAGCAAATCCAAATGGCTTTAGTTTGTCGTAACCATCAGCATGCCACATATAATTCGGCCCCATCGAGTGGTAGGTTCTTCTTATAAACCTTCTGCATGCTCTCCTCTCGCATCCTCGAGGATTTAGCTCCCGGAGTAAAGCCATAACATCATCGCTCTTTACTCGTAAATTGTACTTTTGCCTGAGTACTTGCCACATCGTTCGGTAGCCAAAATGTTCTCCAGGTCCACAAAGCTCCAACCTGATGGTATTCCTGGCAGCGTTTGTGGAGGAGTACTCCTTTCTACGATATAGCTCGGCTTCTCTAAGTTTAGTTTTAAGACACCACAAGCTAATGTTTACACCATGTAAAAAGGACATAATGTCAACGATTACATTGTAGGAGTGGCCTTCATTGAAATAACCTATACAACAATGTATCACATCTTCCGTGCGGGGAGCCTCTTTTAGAAAGTCTAAACACTTCCTACAAGAATAACAAAAGTGAGCCAGCTGGCTAAAATGGTTACCACAAAATGGACAAAACATCATCACCTGGCAGTGCTTAATCGCTACAAACTCCATTCATTGTCCCCTCACAAAACATTTTGAATGACACAAAAGTTCAGCAACAAGCACTTCCTGTGTATTGTACCTATCCTTTCCGTTTGATTTGCCGCTTATAAATTTGTTTCGGGCCACTTGTAAAATTGTTTTCTGAACTGTTAATTTGTTTTACCGCTTGTAAATTTGTTTCGGGACTTGTAAATTGTTCTCACTATTGTAAATGTGTTTTCTGAAATGTTAATTTGAATTTCCCTTGTAAATTTGTCTTCATGTTTGTACATTTGTTTTTCCCTTCTCAGCCAACATAATCATGAACAATATGGAAGCACAGTGGTTAGTACTGCTGCCTCATAGCTCTAGAATCCTGGAGTTTTAATCTGACTGCTGGCCTTGTCTGACTCTGGAGTTTTACTCATGCTTGCATGGGCTTCTCTGTCTTATTACTACCAGGATTCCTACACATCCCGAAGATGTGCACATTATGTTGACTGTTGACTTTAAATTGGCCATATATGGTTTTTCAAAATAAACTTCAAGGTTATTGTCATGAATAAAACAAAATTATTAGTTTTATATCTCCTCAGAAAAGTGATACAATAACAACAAATACACTCACATAAAAAGCAAGAAAATGTACAGCATTTATTAAGATGATGGACTGCACGGTAACAATACATGTGAGAACAAGTTAAGTATTTATAACTATGGCTAGCCGTTCAACATCCTTATAGCATGTGGATCAGTGGTTCCCAAACTCGGTCCTGGGGACCCACTGTGGCTGCAGGTTTTTGTTCCAACCAGTTTCTGTTTTTCATTGGACTCTTAGCCTAATTAAGTGAGCCATTATTTTCCAGTTTCAGTGTTTTGGAGTCAATGTAGAAATTGCAAACTAAGGTTGGTAGATTTTTATTAAAATATAATAAGCAGCTATATGGGAAATAGGTATTTTTTTAAGTCATTAACAGTATTTTCAACCTAATTTTAATTCTGCTTTTCCAGGTGTTCTGGTTATTTAATCGATTATTTACTAATTAGTGGGTCTGACACAAGTCGTTGCAGCTTTCATCATCCTGTGTGTTTGCTATGCTGGTTCTTCCCTATTTGGGATAAATGAAGGGAGCAAACTACAAAGGAAAAGGGGAAAATAATAGGAAAACAACAAAAGAGGGTAAAGCATTTATAGATTTTGAAAAAAACAGAAATATTTCTAAATATCTTATAAATGTAAAAACCATACTGTTGTGTTTTTTCTGAATGCAGAATAAGAGAAGAGTAAAAAAGACCAGCTAATTAAATGAGATCAATTGTTATCGATTATTATCACTGATTGTGAATCTGGTAGGAACAAAAACCTGTAGCCACAGTACGTTCCCAGGACCGAGTCTGGGAACCATTGATGTGGATAGAAACTTTCTTACACAGCTGCCATTACATATATTTCATTTGTTCAGACTAGACAAACTTTATGAATAAATCAATTTTATGTTACTGTTCCATCTTGTATGTATTATGTGCAGTTTTATCAATTACCAGCTTAGACCAATACATCTCTCTTTATATTTATCTAATTGAATATATGAAAATCAACGTAAACTAAGTTTTGCTTTTAAACACTACACTTTGAAAACTTTCTTAAAAGCTTCTGTTACATTACCAATTCATTTATTTTTCTGCTGTTGGCAATTTTCTTTTCTATTTATTTTTTACCTTTATCCTTATCCTTTTTCTGTGTGAGTTTGGTGATTTAATTTTCTCTCCAACTCAGTTTTACAACCATTTAGTTCTGCTTTATAATTCTAGCTGTTTCCAAACAGCAGACATTTTCTTATTTCTTTTGTAATTTATGAATTTGAATATTTTCCTGTAAAAGCTTGAAAACACAACTGACACATCAGAAGTAATTATTTCTTAATCCCTCATCATGCTGAAATTTGTCATAAAGCATTACAGTCTGCTAGTTAGTTAAATTTAATGAGTGAGATGACTCCTCTTCAGTCACATCTGAAGAAATCAAATCTGGCACCACAGTTCTCTGATAAAAGCTGGTCAATATTAGGATCTGATGCAGCAGGCATTATAGACCCATTAAAGCAAATTTGTTATAGTCCTGGGATTTTTTCTATTTTGATTGTGAATTGAAGACCCACTACTCCCAAGAGTCCATCCCAGTAACAGCTTGGTGGGGTGGACTCTGGACTTTTTAACAAACAGAACATAAAGAGTGAGTTTTAGTGACTGCATTTCTAATAGTTGCAATACATCATATTGGGTCACAACAAGGCTGTTTCCTATCACCTCTTTTGTTTATCTAATACACAGTGACTTTAGGAGTTCACACAAAGTCAGACATATCCTGAAATTGGCAGGTGACGCTGTCATTGTGAGTCTTCTGCAAGATCAGGAGGATAGCCATAGACTTATTGTTGACAAGTTCGTTCAATGGAATGATTATTTCTTTGTATGGCTAAATATTTCTAAAAATGGGACATGGCTATAGATCTCAGATGTCCACCCCTTCCACTCTCTCAACTTGATTTAAAGGGGAAACAGTAGAGATGGTAGAGCATTACAAATATCTATGGCCAGTCATTAATAACGCTAAACTTTGATCTTATAACAGAATGAATTTCTACGAAGGGGTAGACGTGGCTTTTCTTTTTTTAGGAAACTCAATAGTTGTAAAATGGACAAAACCAAAGTGATAATTTTTTATAAGCTCTTTATTGAACCTATAGTTTTATTACTGTCGCAACCTCAGCATTAAGAATATAAACACAGACATTTAACAACCTCATCCAGCCTCCGCCATCCCAGTTCTTCCATTTGTGCAGAATTAACCCCCCCCCCCCCCAATCTTACATTTGAAAAATGTAAAACTGGGTCGCAAAGCAGTAAAGGTTGAGAAACACTGGATTATGTGACATGACTAACATTAAATTTTTTCATGCAAGTTTGTATATTGTTTACTGTTGTCTAGCTTTAGGTGCAGTAGATTTAGCATATTGTACCAGAAACGTTTTGTATCTTCTTTCTGCGTGAAAACATAAGATTAAAAAATTGTCATGGCAAACACTACAAACTACATAGGGTAAGTAACATGTGTGAAATAATTGGACAGACACAGGGAGAGGTTTGGGGGCAGCCAATTCAATGAATTGAATTAGGCTGACAAAATTAAAAGGTTGGTTCCATAGAACAGGTCTCAACAGACTTCAGTCCAACAATAGATCAATCATATTAGACAAAGATGGCAGTTTTAAAGCCGGGCAGGGGAAGTAATGTCATCGGAACAAGAACCGGATATGATGTAATTGGAACCAGAACCGGAAGTGACGTCCACGGGCCCGGAACCAGTGGTGACATCCTCAAGTCCAGGCAAAATTTCCCGTGGTTGGTATGCCAATGAAAAAAGGGAGGATTAGTACACCCTGACACCCCCTGGTCTGGCATGGAATTATCCCTTTGTGAGCCCTTAAGCTGCCTCCCATGTGCACATGTGTGACACATATAAAAATATTAATTTTATGTGTATATGTTTAAGTACTGAATGAGGCATGACATTTCATGAACAACAAACCCCTATTTAAAAAACTATATTTTATATTTATTTGAAAGGAACCAAAACCTTGAGTACACTACAATTGTAAATAATGAATGAATTACCTTTTACTATTTCATATGGCTGTCCATAAGCCAGAAAAACTGTTTGAGATACAGTTTGGTATGATCTTCTTTGAATTAATTGAGTCTGTTTTTTCTGCAGTATTGATAGGATTTATTTTCTTTATAAAGCTGCATATCATTTTTCTTTGCTTTAAGATATCCACTCATCATTTGTAAAATAAAATTCATACCGAATTTTCATACTGAACTGTATGAAATTTTGAACAGTACAAAATTTTTCAACTGTACCCATCAAACACTTATTGGACACATTTGTTTCAATAAATGGTTGTAGAAAAGCTGTGCCCAATGTAACAGAATCAGGTTAAGGGCAGGAACCAACACTGTGAAACATGTCCATGAAATGGTATTATTTTAACACACTTGCTCATAGTATGCCATATCAGTGTGACCAATTAATCTAATATCACACAGACACAGGGAAATGTCTCTCTATTTGTGACTAAATATACAATCCTAACCTTTATATTTTTATATTGTAACTGTAATAGCTGGATACCTCAGAACAATACTCATGAGAACACAAAAAGCATGCAATTATTGTGATAATAATGAACTACAGTAATTCATAAACTAATAGAATAAAATACTTAACTGAACTTTGAAAGCATAACATCTAAAATATGTAACCTATATTTAGCCGTTAGTGCAACTCAAACAATATAGCACTTTGCCCATTATTAAATCCACTATATTATACGTACTGTAAATAATCTGATAAACCAAAGCTTAAGCATGGTAACCTCGACAAATGAGAATCTTTAGTTTAAGAAATCGGAAAAAAAAGCTTTCAAGTAGTGCAGTCCACTTGTGATTAGTTAAGCCCACATGTTCTTTAAGTTTCTGCTGCAATCCTATACTCTAAACGAAAGGTTTACATGTCTGCCAATATAAAAAAGTTGTACATATTACTAAAAGCTTGTGCGTGATTCTGAGATTAAATATAAAGTACAATAAAGTGTTTTAAAAGACTGATACCCCTTCTTATTACAAATAATGATTTTTATTAAAAAACAGATGCAGGGAGACCTTGTGACCCTTGACGGCTGATGGGCATGAGTTAAGGCCGTTCTCCAGCTATACTCATTTTCCCTAATTTTATGATCCTCATCCTACCAGAACTGCACGATTTTATTATGGAAACTTTTAAATTAAATTTCCTGAATCAACAGATGGTGTCTGGATCGAGGAAGGTGTTCACAACCAGGACATTAAAGAGAATGCTGAAAGTGGAAATACTATTGAAACAAACTTTGGTCAACTGTTTTTCAGCCCTCCTCAATTATGTTCCTGTTGTGGAGAGATGCCATAGAATGTACAGTATATGGTTAATCAAAATTAATTCTGTCCAAGGCTATTAATATTAAAGATTCTCAATTTTAACAACCACCAGGTTATTTTGAAGGAGATTAGGAAGACACCTAACCTGCCCTACGAAGGCCAGTAAATTTTCTTTTTTCCTGACTTCAGTTCTGCAGCAGCTCAAACCAGGAAGGCAATGGCTCCAGTCGTAAAACATACACAGGGACTCACCTAACTACCTTATTTGCGGTGCCTGACCTCTCTTAAGATCTCACATGCCTCGGGTCACGTAATATTACCTGACCTAAAGTGTGTCTTGGAGTCTGTCTATTGGCACTTTTCTCTTTTAATTGATGCTATTTGTTGGGTTTTTTTTCTTCAGTTACAAAAGTTACAATTTATCTGCTAAGCTGCTGCAGACACTGAGTTCCGTTGTCCAGTTTCTTTTCTTTTGTTTTTTTATTCTGTTATTCACTATTTTTGACTTGCATGTTAGCTGTGGTTATCATGCTGGTGATGAGGGGGTGGAGTTACATTCTGTTTATTTGGAATAGGGGAATTATTGGTGGCCCTGTTTTGGTGCTGACTTGACCAATATATCTGGTGCTTGGACTCAGGTGTTATAGAGCCAGGGTATTTAGTGGGTGGGCTCTATTCCTGTGATTGTTTATTGTAAACTTGTTTTGTTACATTTTAGGAGTTATCTGCATGCATGGTGGGAGGGGTGGAAGTGGGTTTCAGGATATGAATGGTTAGTGCATTGGTTTGGGGAAGGAGCCATGTGATTGATTATGATTGCTTGTGCTTCTTTTGAGAATTGGTCATGAGGAGGCAGTGACATGCTAGTGCTTTTTCTTTTACTAATTTGTTTTTCCTCTTTGCTGTGATAATGGTTAATCTTTCAGTTGCTTTTTGGAATGTCTTGGTTCATGTACAAAGCATTTGGCTGTCCTTGATTACTTATGGTTGAAAGAGAGTGAATGCTGCTTTCATTCAGGAGTTTAAGCTATTAGCCAGAGATATGAATAGATTTTCTAACAAACAATACTTCTTAGCAGCCTCTGTATTGACCAGCCCTAAAAAGCACAGACTGGTTATTCTCCTCATCTGTACATCTTGCAGCCAAAAATACTTGGCATGAGTTCATATGATGCTAGCAAATTCTGTTATGTGCTGATTGAATTGGGTGGTAGATAAACAACCCTGTGTTGCCTTTATTAACTAATGCCATGCAAGTCAACATTCTTTATGAATAAAACTGATGGGATTCTTAATCTGAATGGTTTTGATATAATTGTCAGTATGGATGCAAAAACATTTATGAATTCTCTGCTAGACAAAATGCCAACTCTCCTCTCTCAAAGCATTCCTCAGTAAACTTGCTTACTGTTCAAATTTTCTTCTGATTTGTACTTGGTTGATACTTTTTGGATTTTTACTTGAGATTAGATTATATTTTTATTTAGAAGTTGCTTGCTTCCATTTCTGTTAACATGTCTCTTGAAACGGCTAATCTATCAGATCATAGTTTCATGATGATGGGAATTGTTTTCCCAATTTCATCATCTAAAGCCGTTCACTGAAGGTTCAAAGCTTCAAGACTTCATTAATGTTAAATCTTGCTCTGTTGATGACCGTGCATATACAGTATATGGATGGCCATAAAAAGTTTTATTTATGATCGCATGATTGGAAATGCTATTGATTTGTCTATAGTGTGCAGGAAAAAAAAATCATTGAATTAGAACATATTGCATCTCATCTTTTCTAGGAAACATGTGTACATGTGGCGAGTCAGGAGGGTGCATCAAGAGCAAGAGCTTTTGATTTCTGGTACACATTCTGCATTAAACTCTGCTGCTTCAGAAAGCTGAATTTGCGATTCACCTCACTAGGGCTCAGCATTATGTTTGTGGAGCTTAACCTAGCATGTTATTGGCATTGAGATTACGAAAATCTGAGGCTTGTGCAAGTATTTCACCTATTAAAAATAAATTGGGGACCTAATTATAAACCGTTTGGATGTTAGAAATCAATTTCTGGAGTTTTATTCTGTAGTCTTTTCCTGACAGCTCAAATTCTTCATCAGAAATGATTCCTTTTTTACATGAATTTGCCACTTCCCATGCTTTCACCTGATGATATTACTATACTGAATTTCATAATTTCAGAATTTAAGGAGGTGCTAGAAGAAGAACAGTGGGGAGACGTGTCCGGAGGAAACAGGAGAGGGGGAAGGTAAAAAGAGTGGGACTGAGGGTAGGAACTTTGAATGTCAGCAGTATGACTGATAAGGGGAGAGAGTTAGCCGATATGATGGAGAGAAGGAAGGTTGATATATTGTGCATTCAAGAGACTAAATGGAAGGGAAGTAAGGCCATGTGGAGATGGATTCATATTGTTCTATCATGGTGTGGACAGGAGGAGAAATGGGGTAGGGCTTATTCTGAAGGAACAGTATGTCAAGAGTGTTTTGGAAGTGAAGAGCGTGACAGACAGAGTAATGATTAAGCTGGAAATTTGAGATGTGATGATTAATTTTGTTAGTGCATAATCCCCATAAGTTGGGTGTGTGATGGAAGAGAAAGAAGATTTTTGGAGTGAGTTGGATGAAGTGATGGACAGTGTACCCAAGGGACAGAAAGTAGTGATTGGGGTGGATTTCAATGGACATGTTGGTGAAGGAAATGGAGGAGACAAGGAGGTGATGGGTAGGTATGGTGTCAAGGAGAGAAATGAAGAAGGTCAGATGAAAATGGATTTTGCAAAAAAGATGGGCATGGCTTTGGTGAATACGTATTTTAAGAAGAGGGAAGAACATAGGGTGACGTACAAGAGTGGAGGAAGATGCACACAGATAGATTATATGCTATGCAAAAGAGTCAATCTAAAGGAGATTAAAGATTACAAAGTGGTGGCAGGGTAAAGTGTAGTTAGACAGCATAGGATGGTGGTCTGTAGGATGATGTTGGAGATCAAGAAGACGAGGAAAGTAAGGGGAGAGCCAAGGATCAAATGGTGGAAATTGAAAAAGGAAGACTGCAAGGTTGAGTTTATGGAGGAGGTCAAACAGGCACTGAGTGGTAGTGAAGAGTTACCAGACAGCTAGGAAACTACAACAGAAGTAGTAAGGATGACAGCTAGAAGGGTGCTTGGCATGACATCTGGACAGAGGAAGGAGGAAAAGGAAACCTGGTGGTAGAATGGGGAAGTACAGGAGAGTATACAGAGAAACAGGATGGCGAAGAAGAAGTGGGATAGTCAGAGAGATGCAGAAAGAAGACAAGAGTACAAGGAGATAAGGCACAAGGTAATGAGAAAGGTGGTGAAGGCTAAAGAAAAGGTGTATGATGAGTTGTATGAGAGGTTGGACACTAAGGAGGGAGAAAAGGACCTCTACTGATTAGCCTTACAGAGGGACCGAGCTGGGAAAGATGTGCAGCAGGTTAGGGTCATAAAGGATAAAGCTGGAAACATACTCACAAGTGAGGAGGGTGTGTGAAGAAGATTGAAAGAGTACTTTGAGAGGCTGATGAATGAAGAGAATAACAGAGAGAGAAGGTTGGATGGTGTGGAGATAGAGAATCAGGAAGTGCAATGGATTAGCAAAGAGGAAGTAAGGACTGCTCTGAAGAGGATGAAGAATGGAATGGCCGTTGGTCCAGTTGACATTTCTGTGGAAGCATGGAGGTGTTTAGGAGAGATGGCAGTGGAGTTTTTAACCAGATTGTTTAATGGAATCTTGGAAAGTGCATTCAACGTGGAGGTGGGATTACAGCAGGGATCAGCTCTGACCCCTTTCTTATTTGCAATGGGGATGGGCAGGTTGACAGACAAGATTAGACAGGAGTCCCCTTGGACTATGATGTTTGCTGATGACATTGTTATCCATTGCGAGAATATGGAGCAGGCTGAGGAGACCCTGGAGAAGCTGAGATATAGTCAAGAGAGGAGAGGAATGAAGGTCAGTAGGAACAAGACAGAATACATGTGTGTGAATGAGAGGAAGGTCAGTGGAATGCAGGGAATAGAGTTGCTGAAGGTGGATGAGTTTAAATACTTGGGATGAACACTACAGAGTAACGGGGATTGTGGAAGAGAGGTGAAAAAGAGAGTGCAGGCAGGGTGGAATGGGTGGAGAAGAGTGTCAGGAGTAATTTGTGACAGACGGTTATCAGCAAGAGTGAAAGGGAAGGTCTATAGGATGATAGTGAGACCAGCTTTGTTATATGGGTTGGAGACTTTGGCACTGACCAGAAAGAAGGAGACAGAGCTAGTGGTGGCAGAGATAGAGATGCAAAGATTTGCATTGGGTGTGACGAGGATGTACAGGATTAGAAATCAGTACATTACAGGGTCGGCTCAGGTTGGAATGTTGGGAGAGTCAAGAAGTGAGATTGCATTGGTTTGGACATGTGCAGAGGAGAGATGCTGGATATATTGGGAAAAGGATGCTAAGCATAGAGCTGCCAGACAAGAGGAAAAGAGGAAGGCCTAAGAGAAGGTTTATGGATGTGGTGAGAAAAGACATGCAGGTGATGGGTGTGGCAGTGCAAGATGTAGAGGACAGGGAGATATGGAACAAGATGATCCGCTGTGGCAACCCCTAACAGGAGCAGTCAAAAAAAGAAGGAGGCTATAAATTCCTTGAATATTGGAAAATCACTAGACTGTAGGGCAGCCACCAGATAGTCATTAATCTTTCTGTAATAAATCAGCACTACCTTACATGCAAATGTTGAACTCTGTTATTTCTTCCTAAATCTGAACCCCTCAAATAAATCAGCATTGATGCCACTCATTTTAAGGGAGAAAGAACCTTCTTACTGCTTTATCTATTGCCCATTCTCCCTGAGGAATTCTAATGCAAAGTTTTTAACAATGTTCTTGTACTGCGTTTCCAGATGACTATTTATAAATTGATTCACCCTGATCAAACTGGTTCTATCCACTACCATCAGACATAGGATAACCTATGTTGACTTCTTCATATTGTAAATTTAGCCTCCATGAAATCCCAACATGCATTTTTGCTGGCTCTTATTGCAGAGAGGGTTTTTCACTGCATGAATTGATGGAAAGTGCTACATATGTTTTTGGTGTGAGATATATCAGTTTGATCAATACACCAAACGTTTTCCCTTTGGTTTCAGTTCTGAAGAATTCAACAATCTCTCAACCTTTTCAGATTCAAAAAGGTGTCAGACAGTGCTGTCCATTATCTCCTTTGGTTTTTAACACCTTACTTGAGCCCCTGGATATTGTTGTTTGCAGTCTGATCACTGGAGTTGAGCTGCTCATGGCTCATACCATACAATATCTTTATATAGTGACAATGTGTTGCTCTTTCTTGGTAATGCTGCTTCTGATCTTCATCATATTCTTCTTTTTTTAGTTCTTTAGAAAACCTGTATTGCAGTGAAATTAACTGGGCAAAGTCTGTTCTACTCCCATTAAACTCCCTATACTGCAAATCCTTTTTTCATACATCACGTGTCCCAAGCTAACTCACTGCAATATTTGGGCATCAACGTTTCTCCTTTTCTGTTGAACAGTATAGCACAGGGCTACTCAAATATAAATTTGAAAGGTCCACTTACTAAATTTCCATTCAGTCTGAGGTCCGGAAAAGTGACGGTCAAATTCCAAATAGAGAACTCCAAAAAAAGGCAATCCCCAAACTTTAGAACTATACACAAAAAAATGACATGGTAGGCCTTTTAGTGTGAAAGGTGACACCTTCTTTGTGCCACCAGTTGTTTGAACTTGGGCATAAAAGGTGTGAGGGCAAGGCGGAGGCACTGATGTAAATGTTCATTGGTGAGGGTGTTGCGGTATGTGTTTTTCACCATGTTCATAGTGGAAAAGGCAGATTCACAGCAGTACGTTGAGGGAAACATTGTAAGAATTTGAAGGGCCATCTTCTGCAGGAGAGGAACACCTGCCGCAGTAACCATCTTTGTCCAGAAGGTGACAAGGTCACAGTGAGATTCCTGCAGTGCTAGGTTTTCTTGTAGCTCAATTAACTCTGTTTGCAGAGAAGCAGCACTGGCCCATTGGAAGACTTTTGTGGCTTCATTTGAGAATTCTGCAATATTTTTGACAAGAAATGGATTTTCGATGCACAGCAAGACTTGTTTTCCCAAAGGGAAATCTTCAAAGCGAGTTTGGAAATTTTTAATCAGCTTGTCCAGGAATTCAGCATAATTGTGATGGTGATGTTTTCCTGCAGTCTGATCCAAAAGTCTTGGGAAGTGAAGCAGGTCCTGCTGTAAGTCACATTTGAACACCTCCAGCTTCCTCTGGAAAGCACGGACAGCTAACATGAGGTCACACACTGTGCTGTTTTTTGCCTTGGAGCTTCATATTAAGGTCATTAAGATGGGAAGTAATGTCCGTTAGAAAAGCAACAATTTCCATTTTCTCGTCATTCTTCATGAAATCCACAAACGGTTTGGCTTTTGCACTCTTCTGATCCAACAGAAATGTCTCCAGCTCTTTCCGCAGTGCCCAAAAACGCTCCAGTACCTTGCCTTTACTAAGCCACCAGACATTGTTGTGAAGGAGCAAATCATCAAATGTTGCATTCACCTCTATTAGAAATGAGCGCAATAAACGATGTTGCAAAGCAGAGGATGCTCTCAGATAATTGACTAGTTTCATGACTGTTGTCATGACTTCTGAGTACCTTTCTCCAAGGCTGGCACACAAAACCATCTGGTGAATTATGCAGTGGTATGCCATGAGGTCAGGGTGGTGAGTTCTCAAGCGTGACACTAATCCCCTCTCTTTCCCAATCATACATGGTGCGTCATCAGTAGCAATGGAAACAACATGCTTCAGGTCTATCGCTCTGTCTCTAAGCATCTGTGTCACTGCTTCATAGATATCATCCCCCCTTGTGTGTCCATGGAGGTTTGTGAGACCCAAAACATCTTCATGAAATTCTCCCTTTTCTTCATGAGTTGTGCATTGTCCGTGATATCTGTGGATTCATCCACAGCCAATGAAATGAATTTGATTTTTTTATAGCAGAACTAAGTTGTTCAAGCAAATCATCAGCGAGTATTTCAGCTCGTCTTGCAGCAGTGGAATCAGAACAGGGTATTTGGTTTATTTTCTGGATTATTTCATCCTTTTGAGTCCCTTCAAACAGAGCAGTCACCACTTCACTCATACACTCTTTGACTACTTCAGCATCAGAGAAGGGTTTCTTGTTTTTTCCCAGGACCCATGCTACTCTAAGTGAGGCTTCTGTTGCCCGCTCCTGTTGTGTGGCTGATCTAACTATTACACTGCTTGTAGCTTCATATGATGATTTCAGCTGGTTTATTTTTATGGTCCTTACCTCTGAGTTCTGAGGGTAATTTTGTTCGAAATGTGCATGCTTGGTTTCATAATGGCGTTTCACATTACCACTTTTGATTATTGCTACCGTCTCGTTGCAGATTAAACACATTGGTTTTCTGCTTCCCACGGGGAGCACGAACGCATATTTTTCTGTCCACTCACTCTTAAATTCGCGGTTTTCAAAATCAACTTTCTTTTCTTATCAATGTACTGTCTTGAGCCAGCCATCTTCACTTTCAGTCAGCAAAAAAAAAATTCAGTTATCGAAATTTGCACTGCCTGCGAGTGATGAGACTGCCTGTTCGCCGGCCTGACCCAGAGCACGTGACCGGTACATAAATCTGGCTGCAGTGAATGAGCGAGCGAGCGAGTGAGTATTGGGGGGGGGGGGAGGCGGGGAGTAGTGGGAACGATACTGTTACAACTGGTGTGATTGGACATAGATGAAGCAACCAAACCGAGTAGAAACCTCAAAGATATATCGCGCAGAATCACAATTGCACACTTCATTGAGAACTCATTTGGATTATGATTACATTTGCATGTTTGTTTTGGCGTCGGTCCAGATGCGGACCGGAGTCCGCCTATTGAGTACCCCGGGTATAGCATCTAGTTACCTTTATATTATTAAGCATGTCAAGGAATCTCTTTCCTCATGGTCTCTTCTTCTTTCTAGATTTGCAATTATTAAAATGAATATAGTCCCTGTTTTTAACTTTGTTAGTGCCATGTTTCTCAATCTGTCCCTCTAAAATATTGATGAGAAATATGATGAGATGTTACATTAACACCAGAATTATCGAAGCCTATGAAAAAACTCGAAATCTCGGCCCACCTTAAATCCCTTCGCTCCTCTCCATCAGTGTCTTTTGTTTTGTAAATGTGTCGATCAGCACAAGCAGCACGCAGCCTGCTGTCTCATCCCCCGCCTTGATGGAGCTCCACTCTCTCAGCTCAAGCCAAGGCTCCCTATCTGCATGTGAGGTGCCTGGAGTTGTAAAGGGTAAATAATACATTATATCATTATTTGGAATACATGCATTTCATGTGTATTCCATGTCTACAAAGATCTTGGTAAGTGTAGGATGAAAGAAAATGTGAGGCAAGAAATGCTGAAAACATACCTAAAGCAGAAACTTATTCCATGTTATACTAATAATGACGTGAAGCGTATTATGCGTGAAGACTTTAGTCCAAATATCAAATAAACAGCAGAGCTTTTATTCAAAATATAACCAAAGAGAAAAAAAAATTAGATTTACATGTTGGGGTCAATGAGTTAAAAACTCAAGCTCAAATGTCAATTGACAGGAAGTTGATATATATTCTTGAATGGTGCAGAGGTAAGAACTGCTTCCTCATAATCCAAAGGTACTGGGTTCGAGTCTCAGCGCTCCAAGTATTGAGCTGCTGCTATTATTATTATTATTACTATAATATAATAAAAAAATACATTTGATTTGAGTCTGTAACACCTGGTGTAAATTTTGGCTACTTGTAAAAGGTAGTGCTTGTTTTTTTTATTATTATTATGCACCTCAAACACAGATAAGGGATTTAAGGTGGGCCAGGATTACGTATTTTTTAGTAGGCTTCAGGGATTCTAGTGTTAAGCACTTCACTGTCTCTGCCAGACCTAGAGTTATATCATTGGGCGTTTAACCTTCAACAAACAAGGAGGAAGTTAAATCATAATACAAATCTATCAGCCTGGTTGCTTATTGAATCCAATATGATTCCCCATAGGACCCTCTCTACTCTTCCCTTTACTGCCCTGAAATTAAAGTGGGACCTCCCCACTTTAAGTCCTTTAGTCGTATATGCTCTGCAGATTTAGGAGAAAGTTAAGAAACATCTTGGCACAGTCATCTTCAAGAATACTGTCCTTTATATTGGTGGCAGGATTGTTTCTTTTTAGTCATGGGCTGGTCGGGGCATTAGAAAGCTTGGTGATATTTGTGACAACTTTGGCCTCAGAAAGTTCAAATTACTTAGGCAAATGAGGTCATATTATTCTCTGCAATGCCTCTTTATAAATTTTCCTGCTTATTATCTCCAAACTTTAAGCTAGTATGCAAGTATGAGTAAGTCATCTTGCTTGTCCTCTGACCCTATTTTCAGCCTGGCAGCATGACCTCTGAAATGTCATGGAAAGCTATTCTTAACAATATCTCTGCATCTTCTAATAACCTGAATGACCAGCACACTTAATTTAAATTTATACATCATCTGTACTTCACCCCTTGTACATTCTATGCTATGCATCTGATTGCAGATCAGATCTGTCACTTTATCATTTTTTTCTGTGTCCTTTAAATGTCTGTGACATTTTTCTCCATAACTTTTGGGACTATGCTCCAGTTTCTGCTTTTTGGACAAACATTTCTAACTGCCTGTTTTTTCAGTTAATAGTCCACTTTCGCTTCATATTATTTTTTCCCCATGACCTCACCTCACTTACCTTGACTCCTATCCGCAGAAGGTTTTTCTGTCTGAGTAATGTCTCTCTTAAACTAATCTGAGCCTCTTGCTGGGAATCTCCCGATTAATCTAACCATACTTGAACTTTTGGTACAGCACTGTATCTGTCTGACTTCTCTCACCGGACCATACATGCATTTGTAAATTTAATCCTATATTAACCTGCTTATTGAACTCAAAATAAAACATTTTGAGCACAAAGAAGATGTAGGTGAAAGAGACAAGCACTTTAGTTAATCAGTTATTCAAACTTCAGTTATTTACATCAGTTATAAAATCTGTTATCCCACTTTGCATTTTCTTTTCCATCAAATCTATTTCAATTCCCTTCACCAATTTCTGCAGAAGAAATTAAATTTGGAGATAAATTAAATTCAACCTCTTCCTATTAGAAACCAAGCAGGAGGAGATTTGTTCTATGCGTATTTAATATCACTTCATGAAGATGGAACATTCATCACAGCAGTCTGTCAAAGCCACATAAAGCAGAGGTTCATTTCATAAACCATTGAATTTGCATACAGTGTCAATTAATATATACATTTTATTCTGGTCGGTTCGCAGGATTATACCCAAATGACTTATACAAAATAAAAGTCTATTTTATTATATTGCTATTCTTCTTATATCCTTTGGGTTGAGCTACCACCCTTGGAATTTCTGTGCATATAACAACTGTCCATTATGGTTGTTCACATGGACATCTGCTAACTTCTTAGTCATCTTTCTGTACATTTTTGTAGTACATTAACCTTTCATTACGGCACATCCTTTGTTTACTTCACCATCTCAGTAGTTTTCCACAACCAATTCTTATATAATACTTAATGTACAGTACACTGCAAACCAGAATACTTAGCTATTGTTACGTCTAAATTATTCTTTCACTTTCCTCAGAAACATTCTCCATGATATGAGATTAAGCAAAGTCAAATCTGCAGCATTTTCTTTGTCTTCCTTTTATTGTTTACTTGTCTACTATTAATATAGTACTGAATAATCAGTAATTTGTTTTAACAAAACCTAACTTTTTAATGGCACTAAGTGTACCTGAAAATCAACAACTGCCAAACAAACTTAGTGAATTCTCTAAAAAAATGTGATGTTTCTATATGAATTTCCTGTGGTATTAGTAGCAGTGTAGAACAAAGTACAGTGAAATTCTTACATGCATGTTAGCAACTCTTCGGAACGATGGTAAACAAGAATATATTAAAATACATAACTTTGTTAATCATCTTATCTACATTATTCCTAACACTACAATTCTGTCAAACTTTGGTTTTGGATTCTGAAGAAATATGAACTTAGAAGTGATAATTCTGAATAAAACATTTTGTGAACTTCTCTGCAGACTTCTTAGGGTTCTTCCTTGAGAACATTAAGAGCTCCTTGACTTTCTGCCATGATGGTAGATACAGAATTAAAATGAAATTGGTTAGGTTACAGAGATATTTAAAAATGTACAGGATGTAATTTAAAGATATCTCTAAATTAAAATGAAGTTATCTGTAATTCATTTAAAGATATCTGTAAATCATTATAAGATATCTTTAAATATCCAAGTGGTCATTTAAATATATTTGCAATTAATTTTAAATTGTCCCTAATTAATTTAAAGATATTTAGATAGTTTAAAGATATCAATGAATAATTCAAATAAATTACTGACAGATATGTGCAATTCATTTAAAAATACATGTAAATTACCTAAACATATAATACTTATTTCAGTAAAACTTTATAATGAAATCTTTAAATGATTTGGACAAATTAACTGCAACTAATGATACTGTATCTTTCAATGGTAATGGTGGCTTGCTATATGAAAAAGCTGAAGAATTTTACAATAGGAGCAGTGATCTGACAGAATAATGTGAACAGTATGAAAAATTACGAAGGTAGTCACTTGTAATTTCCACGTGAATATCCAGAGTAGGGAATGTTTAACTAATTTGAAATAAGAGCAGTTAAAATCAAAACTTTAAATAACTTGGGACAACAGATAAAAATCACTGTATTTTACACAAAACACTCACTAAAATCAAGCAACATTTTAAAAATACTAAGGCTTAGTAAAAGCCAATCACAGAAGTTGCCACAATAATTAAAAGATAATAAATATGTTATTCCTTAGTCTGGGACTCTTTAGCTAAAGCCTCTGCCCATCCAGGTTGATGTGCTTGTCTCGGGAAGCTTAAGAAAATGTTTGATCCTCTTTCTTGCTATGTGTGTTTTGGACTACAGGTTTTAAAACCCTTTAAAATCAATTTCCTTTCATTCTGGAGGCTGGGAGTCTATGATTTAAGGTTGACTTAAAAAGATCTGGTATACTAGACTTTTAACATTTTTTATGCAGTACTAGGGTGTTGTACCGTGTTAGCCATTATGAATGTAGAGAAAAGCCAAGCAAAATGACACCTTTTATGGGCTAATTAAAAAGATTACAATATGCAAGCTTTCGAGGCAACTCAGGCCCCTTCTTCAGGCAAGATGTAATACAGAGACTGGAGTTCCCTATGTTTATATATACACTCTAGGACAAGAAACAACATTGGTAAATCTTTAAATGAGAAATTTTAAATGTAAAAAAATTAATAGATTCATTCAGGCTAGGGTTAATTTAACAAGAGAGAGAAGAACAATGTATGGTCAAGATCTCTGGATAAGATAACTGTCCAACAAAGTCTTTTGAAGATTGTAATGAATTTTTTCAAAACAATGTGGATCTGTAGACGGGTTGTCTGTCATTCTGAGAGATGTAAACAATCGTCATATCTGGCCATAAAACTCTTGTCTCTATTCAATCCATGTTGTAATGTATTAAATTTTAGCATAAGTTTAACTTCTCATTCTTTTCTCTCTTGCTGTGTTTTGAAGTTGCCCATAAGCATTGTGACTTTAAAGTCCCTCTCACAGTGTCCATGACTGTTGAAGTGGGCCGCTACAGGAACATCTGTGTTGCCATGTTTAATGTGGAACCTGTGTAAATTCATTCTCTGGTGGAGTGTTTGTCCAGTTTCTCCCACATAGAGTGTAGTGTCAGGACATTTCATGCAGAAAATTAGGTAGACTACATTAGATGATCTGCAGGAAAATGATCCCTTTATGTGATGTTCAAGTCGGCAGTGTGGTATAACTATACGGTCTGTATCATAGATGTGGGCACATGTTTTGCATCTTTTCTGTAAGCATGGAGATGTGCCATTTTCTGTTGGTTCACTTAGGGAGCTTCGGACAATTAGTTGTTGAAGGTTTGGTGGTTGTCTGTATGCCAGAAGGGGAGGTTCAGGAAATACTTTTTTCAGTGTTTGGACATTGTTTAGTATTGCCTGAAGTTCTTTTATAGTTTTTCAAAGTGTTTCAAGATGTGGGTTGTAGGTGACAACAAGGGTAATGCGGTTCTTGTTGTCTTTGTTTTTATATTCCAGAAGGTTGTCTCTGGGTATGGCAGTAGCTCTTCTTATTTGAGTGTCTGTTGTTTTCGGGGTGTATCCTTGTCTGATGAAATCTTGTCTGAGCTCCTGCAGTTGTTGATCCCGGTCTGTTGGGTCTGAGCAAATACGATTGTATCGTATTGCTTGGCTGAAAATAATGGAGCGCCTTATATGCTTGGGGTGGAAGCTATCACTTTTCAGGTAGGTCCGTCTGTCTGTCGGTTTGTGAAAAACAGAAGTTACAAGGGTGTTATCTTTCAGTTGAACGGTGGTGTCAAGGAAGCTGACTTCTGTTTTTGAGTAATTCAGCTTCAGCTTTATGTTGGGTTGAAAACAATTATATTCATTATGAAAATGGAGGAGGTCCTTCTCACTGGCAGTCCAGATTATGAAGATGTCATCTATGTAACGGAGATACAACATTGGTTTTACGATGCAAATTGACATGTAATCTTCCTCCAATTTTGCAATAAATAGGTTTGCATAGTGAGGTGCAAACCGACAGCCCATTGCAGTCCCCATTTGTTGCAAGTAGCAATCCTGTCCAAAAGAGAATAGATTATGTGTCAGAGTGAATTTTATCATTTCTATTACTGACTTTGTGGGTAAATCATGTTGTTTGAGGTACATTTCACATGCCAATATGCTATCATCATGGGAGATGTTTGTGTAAAGTGCCTCAATATCCATTGTGGCCCGTAAGGTTCCCTCAGGTAAGGGGCCTAATTTTCTGCATGAAATGTCCTGACACTGCACTCTATGTGGGAAAAACTGGACAAACAATCCGCCAGAGAATGAAATTACACAGGTTCCACATTAAACATGGCAACACAGATGTTCCTGTAGCGGCCCACTTCAACAGTCATGGACACTGTGAGAGGGACTTTAAAGTCACAGTGCTTATGGGCAACTTCAAAACACAGTAAGAGAGAACAGAATGGGAAGTTAAGCTCATGCTAAAATTTAACACATTACAACCTGGATTGAATAGAGACAAGAGTTTTATGGCCAGATATGAGGATTGTTTACATCTCTCAGAATGACAGACAACCTGTCTACAGATCTACATTGTTTTGAAAAAACTCATTACAAACTTCAAAAGACTTTGTTGGACAATTATCTTATCCAGAGATCTTGACCATACATTGTTCTTCTCTCTCTTGTTAAATTAACCCTAGCCTGAATGAATCTATTAATTTTTTTACATTTAGTTTTTCTCATTTAAAGATTTACCAGTGTTGTTTCTTGTCCTAGAGTGTGTATATAAACATAGGGAACTCCAGTCTCTGTATTACATCTTTACCTGAAGAAGGGGCCTGAGTTGCCTCGAAAGCTTGCATATTGTAATCTTTTTAGTTAGCCAATAAAAGGTGTCATTTTGCTTGGCTTTTCTCTACATTTTTATGCTAAAATGCCATATGTTTTTGCTTCTCTGTGAATCTCCATTATGCTTCACAGTTGTCCTAATGGGCACTGCCTTCCAACCTCCAACCACCTGTCTATACATGTTTTCCATAGGATAGCTAAGATTGCTATTTCTTTATCAACTTGCTTTTATCCAATAAAAACGGAATGTAAGTTTAAATCTGAAATGCATATAAAATTGCTTCTGTGTGACACGCTGATCACTTGCAACACCAATGCCATTGTGAGTTCTTACAGTTGCCTACTTTCACTTGTTACTTATTTAATTGCTTGCATCCTAAAGTGACAGGCAGATCTTTCTGCTGTCAGATAGCTCAGTTACCCAAGCCTACTAACTTTCAAGCAAGGCCTTATTGGCTCCTTTCTTGCTATGGATGACAAGCTATAGAAAGTTAACCTTTCTGTGTGGTTGAAAGATGTGACTTTATTTACTAAAAAAGGTGTTACTCTGAGTGATGATCGTTTATACTTGCATAAGGACTTTTCACATACATTATTACATGCAGTATTTATGCTACCACTGCTTTTCTCACAATACCAGTGTGTGAATATAGTTGGCTAATTAAAATATTGAGTAAACAATAGTGCCGCAAGGTGAAGAAGGTGTAGCAGAGTGTGGTGGAAGGGCTGGTGTACTCAGACTTAAGGTTCTTTTCAAAAATCCTTGTTAATATCATGATCTGCCATTCTAGACTTGCATTTGATCATGACCAGGGTTTTAGTTCATTTGCAGTCATTATTTTGAATATTGTATTTTTTTATGTAATATCTGGTGTCTTCATTATGACTCCATGTTATTTCGGAAGAGACAACGTCTTATTCTCATTTTTAATGGTTATGGTCATGTTACTGTGACTAGGCCCATTACTGGATACATGATACACATGTCACATAACATATTATGCCATCATCACCAGGCAAAATAAGGTAATGACACACATTGTTAAGCATCATTGCTTTGGATCCAAGACCTAGTCATTTCTTCTTTTGAGAATGTTTCATTTAGGAGTCATAAAAATGATGAGAGGCCCTGAATTTAATATTTTTTTACTTTGATTTTTAGATAGCAGTTTGTGGCTTTGGCACTTGTTTCTTTTTCAGTCTTTTTGGATTTCAACTATTCTCTGTTCAACAACTATTCTTTATCTCTGCTTTTCAAGATGTTTCAATTTCCTGGTGCACCTAGTCAACTACCTTTCACTTGTCTCCCTTTATAGCTATAACAATAAATATTTCTGTTGTTAAATCCTTGTTTTTGTGATTGGAATGTGAATATGTTGAGAATACTCATAATGAAAATGTACATTTTTTCATTTGAAGTATTATTTTCCTAAGACATAATATTTTTCAGTTCTGCTGTTTCTGAAGTTATTAAACTATAAATCATGTCAATTATTTGGTTTGATTTTCATGTTGCAATTTTTTGGTAACATTTTTGCAGCTAAGTTATGTTGACTTGAGGTTTGAGTGAGGCATCTATTTTATGGTTATATTTTTATAAACAGTAAAGGCAAACTTTTTTTACAACCTCAAAACAGTAAAACTATCCATATTATTCGAAAACATTTGATAGCCATATTTTAGTTCTTCATTTGTTCTGTGTCATATTCATGTATTAAGAATTTCTTTCAACAACTATGGCAATAAAAACAATATTTAAAGTACATTGCTTGGTAAAGATATTGTATCATCACATTGTGCTGTGATATTATGAACCAGAACTTATATCAATTTTTATTTTTTTATGAACAATACAATGGTATAGTGGCTAGTAATGCACCTTTAAGTTCCAAGAGACTGGGTTAAAATCCGTACCTGTTGCACTGTCTTTATGGCATTCACACATGTTTCTTTTGGGGTATCCCCCCCCCCACAGCTAATCTAATATAGGTGTGTGTGAGGACACATTAATAGACTGGGTCTGTTCCCCATCTTTTGCTCAATTTTGCCACAGCACCCCTTAAACTTGAATTGGACTGAGAAGGTTGAGAAAATGGATGTAAACATGGATAGATGGAAAAATTATTTCAAAGTAAAAAAACTCAGATATTATCAGTAATTTCCCAAACATGCACTCTTTGTAGTGATCAAACTCTATAGCTGGAGTAATTTTATCTGTTTTTCCATATTAATATTTTACTACATTTTTTCATATTTTGGTGGGGTGAGTTAAACAGAAATAATGAGCTTTGTCAAAATGTGCTTAAAAGATATGAAAACATGCAGAAGTCCTGTTGCATAACTCATTGTAAAGCGAGTAACATCACCAGAATAAATGTAATGCTGTGCAATTCCTAAATCATCCAAGTTTATGGAAGCAATCAAAGAGTTAGTGTGTGTTTCTTTACTTAGTGTTTCTGAGAAACTAATTTACTGTTTAAGTATTTAAGACTGGAAGTTTGGGCTTTGATTTTTGTTTGGATGATTGTGTATTATGACTTCAAGGTTACAAATCTTTACCTGTCTACAGGTCAATCTTGTCTCTACCAAAATAGGTTCCTGCCTGAAACTGTCTGGCAGCTCAGATGGAGGGGAGATAATGGAGGAAAAATAATGAACAATGGAAACAGGGCTGCATGCTGTTCAAAATATGTAGTTGCTGGCAATTTTAAATGAGGACCATGAAGTTTAAAAATGCATATCTAACATATTATGAGTGCAGTACAGCTCTCAAGATGGCAAAATGCCCAATGAAATAATTCATACTTTTGTACAATTTCTATTATTGATAAAGCATTAATGTTAAATAACAGCAAAACAAACATTTATCAACAATAAGAAGTAAATTATTATGGGATGGAGAATGCACTCTATAAGCACTGTGATTAAAGGGTGCTGTAGCACCACAAAGTCTGCAAACCAAAAAAACCTTGAAACAACATGCTGGCACAATGTGAAAAAATTTGCAATTTAGTGGATGAGTTCAAGCAAAAATGCCCTTACCTTAGTGTTTCTAAACACAACAAGCTAAAATGTATTACATTAAAAAATAATCTTTGTAAATAAACCTTTCATCCTTTTATATATTGATTGTTTTGCTTTGTTTTTGTTTTTTCTTTTTTGTGTGACGATTTTAGATATCTGGTATAATGAACATATCCTTTTATTTTACTGATTTTACTGCCGTAAGTATACGTGTGGTTTGAACAGCAAATATCCATGCGTTCCTACTACAGGAAATCTTCAGAAAATTCAGAATGCTGAAGCACAGGTTTAACTAGATTTAAGTAATGGACCTTTTTTTGCGTTTTCAACCCTCAGACCATCATGTATTACTAAATTACTATTTCAAAATAATCCTGCAAAAAACATTCAGTCTTTGGCAGTAGCACTCTTGTGAAAGAACCTTCTCAGCTGGCTCAGAAAATACAGTGTACACCTAAAAAGTTTCATATAAGTACTGGAATTATATTGAAATACACAGACAATATGTTGATGGCACGAAAAATATCATGTGATATTATGCTCTCATTTTCTTAAAGAAATACTATGTTATATACTCTTTAAGTATAAGATCTAAGATCGAGAACACTTTTTAATTTTTGACCAATGTTGTACAACAGAAAACAATATAAAAAACATTTGGGGGTTAGAATCTCCTTACTCATTTCACATAATTCACTTTTATCTAGTTATCTAGGTGTTGGTTCTTGTACTTTTGCTGAAATACTGTTAAATACATACAGTACTTCCGGAGGGGAAATAATAAACAGAAAATGCAATTCACATGGGACTGAATTTTTGTATTGAAGATCTGCCACTCTCTTTCATTCAAGAGTCCTGTCTCCTGTTCATTCATTGGTCAAGAGTTCTGTCTTGAATTCAAAAACTGTGTTTGTATTAATACTGTGATCTGATTTTTTTTTTAAGTATCTATTTAATAACATCATGACAAAATACGCTTGTGATTTGAATGTTGTGAACCCACAACTGGATAACTGGCATGTGCATTGTGCAACATGAGTAATGTGATTCCTCCCCCCTGTCCCTACATGGACAATTCTTAATATAGTCTGCTGATGTACAGCATTGATCACCATTGCCTTATATTACATAATTATTTTTTATCTCCATTATGCATGAAAATATAAAACTTTTTCTTGATAATCAATGCAAAACACATGAGATAAGTAACATAAAAAATATCATTTTTGGGTATTCATTAAAATATAATAACATTTTGAAATCTAGGCTATGCAAAAATAACAATTTACAGTATACAGTACATTTTTAACTACTTTTTCTGCCATTCATTTTTAATAGTTACAGACATCCCATTTTAATGATGTGACAACTCTAACATATGCATATAAATGGAACTGAGAAATATAATTTCATTATTCACATTTCTAAATATGTGTGGATGTACAAAATTAATGCATTTAATCAAGGCAATCATATTTAGACTGTTATAAATAATTTATAAATATATCTGTTTATGTTTTACTTGCTTTTCTTTAATTCTTTTTTATCAGAAATTCTGTTTTGGTTTTATTTTCATTCATTTTGATTGCGTCATATTGTGTGAAAAATTGAATTCAATTTATTATTCTTCAGCGCATTTCCACTTGTAAGCTTAATGTGCAATATATAATAATGTATGGAAACGTTTATACAATCAACCATAATGACAAAACAGATACAGAAAAAAAAATCATGTAATAAATACATATATTTAGAATAAATCATTTTTGTTATTGAGTTGTCTCTGGTCTTGTTTTCCACTGTTAATAACAGATAATATTAGGATATGCAGATGGCCGAGAAGCCTTTTAATGGGCTGTATGATTGGCCATAGATGACATTTTAACTTTTTAAGAAAAGTGAAATATTTACTTCATAATCTTGTTTGTTTACATTCTGAAGCTATGCTATAATCAATTTTAATAATATTTTGCTAAAATAACATATAAATAATTAACATGTGAAATCAAGTAAAGATACGCCAGAAGCAAAATAAATTTTGTACTGATTAGATTACAGATTATTACTTAAATTCTTGGAGATTCAGTTTCAAAGTTCTGTATCCTAATGGACAGATGACCCAGCCGCTTGGTCTACCTAGTATGCAATCCTCTTATTTAGGATTTGGTTATCCTGACACAAATTAACTGCTGAATAACAGTCCTTGATTTTAATTGCAACTTACACATTCTGTCCTTCAGATGTTGACATTTTTCACCTTCCAGTAAAATTTTATTATGCCTACCTGTTTGGTCATCCCATAGAATTTAATGAAACAAAACAATAAAATATAAATCAGATTTTTTTATTCACCAGTACTTGATGTACAGGAGCGTGCACTTGTATGTTTTACCTTATCTGAAAGTTTCATTTACCTCCTTTCTTTTCCTAAAGTTGCAGGTTTAAAAAATGAAACTCTTTTACTGCCAGCAATATGTCTCTTTCCATGGGTCCAAAAAGATGTTTTACCATCCAGCAACAATTTAATTTGCACATTAAGCCATTTGGAAATGCATGGATATACACATAAAAATTTCCATATTATTTTGTTAGTAAAGTTTTTTGGAAAGTTGCAATTCTAACCCCGATAGGTCTTGGGTATCTAAGACAGACTGTTGTTTATGTAAAAAAGAATTTATAAGGAAGTGGGTCATTACAGAGAGGAAGAAGGGGAGTTCAATATTGGTTAAAGAGGAGCCTATACCAGTACATGGCCCAAAATAAAGTCTATTTAGGGATTACAGTCTCTAGACACTTTTTAATTTAAATTTTACCATTTTAAAGATAAAATGTTATGTCTTCAGTTCAGTGCTTCGATTTTACTACTATAATAATTTATCTCATCTATATATAATTTTTTCAGTGTTTTTGTAATGTGTATTCAGTGGTTGGATATGATGTTACTTTACTATATTCACTTATATATTCTTTTATCATTTTTCTCAAATTGCTTTCAGTATTCTTTCTATTAAGTTCTATATTTATAATTTGATCTCTATATCCTTGAAGACTGTAATATCACATTTCCACACTGCTTACAATTGATTCAAAATGAAATCTGGCATACCTGGACAGCACTAAGGTATACATCATTACTTGGCAAATTACAGATTATTCTTGAAATGTATTCCACCCACTGCACTCCATGTCAGACCACCCACACAACTTTGCTGCCAGATCAACAAATTCAAGATGTTAACAATTTCTGTGATATTCCATTCAAAATGTGATGTAATATCTCGATCACATATATGTATTTTCCTATTATTATATCCCTTGCACTGAGAAAAATCTCCAACAATAAACAACAAATCCCATTGTATATTCTTGCTTTGAAGTGCCAACTGATCAGACTGTTCTTAATGGTTAAATGAGAATCATCAGTGGTATTGGTTTCATATGAATGGTCCAGCAGCTGTGCCAATTAGACTTGGGAGGTTGTTAGTTGTTTAATGAATGATAACAATGACTGTATAAATTAAAGGAAGTTGTGTGTTCCCAGAATTATAAACTACAACACTATAATCTGATTATTGCTCTTAGATGAATTGTCAGTAATTTCACAAATGATCAGTAGTGTTCCACATTATCAAAGGCTACATACTATATGTTTGCAGAAAAGGACAGAATGAGAGTACGCATAGATTATCTTCCTTGGCTTGTGAGGTACTTAAGCCTTTTCTAATACCTTCAGGAATATTATGCCGTCACAGGACACATTCACTTGCACACCAATACTTTGCTTAGAAGGTCTGTATAGAGTCACCAGTTAATATGCTGTAAGACATATTTTTGGAAGTGGGAGGGAAAAGCTGAATACCTGTAGAAAAAAAAGCATGCAGATGTGTAGTCTTCTGGAGCAGTGAGGTGTATTGATTGTTTGGAGAAACAATGCAAGTCCTAGTGAACTAGGAATGATATATAAGCAGCAGGGAAATTAATTGGAATAAAGGGAAGTCCAAAACACAGTAGTAGTCAATTAGACTGCAAGGGGTGTTGAGCATTAGAAAGCAAAACCAAAATGGTAAACAAAGTCAAGCATCAGTGTTCTTTCCCAAATGTCGCCAGAAGAAACCAACACTGAAAGTTTTTGCTTTGGAAGTGCCAATGGATGTGGATGTACCCTCTGCTTCTCAAGGTCTTTCCTTTGCCACGAGAGCCAATGTTCACATGCTTCCTTGAGAGCACTGCTATGTTTTAAAGCAGTAACTTAATGACTTCAAATGTCATGTGGCTTTAATATCACATAACAAGCAACAAAGGGTATTGCTATAAACAATATGGTGGCATCCAGGAAAAGCTAAGTACAAAATGGCAGCATCCATAAAACAAAATGGATACGGCAACAACATTACAATGCTAACAATAGCAAGAAACAAGTAATAATAACACACTGTGGCCAGACGTTTCAAGTGTGGCACTGTGATCTGTGAGGAGTATATTTAATACACATTATTTTATTTACAATGGGACTTTGCCTGACAATGCATTATCATTAATTAATGTTCAATGAATTGCACTTTAAAGTGTGTGCATTAAGCCAGGCAGAGTTCCTTTTGTGAATGTTGTACTCATTAAATCTTTAATTTATGTACTAAATGGCTGACCCATTCTTATGGGAAGGCTAATAAAAAACAGTTTTGCTGAAGGGTTAAGTAAGCTCTGTTTCTGAGCTCTACTACTTCTTATTGTTTTTTATCAGTATGAATGTCTTATACTTTGTCACTTTCATAATTACATTTCTCTTGGAATATTTTTCCATCATCACTCTTTCCTTCACCGGGTTTCTTCTCTTTTCCTTTCAGCAACTGTACGTTTTTTCATTTACATGATGCTGGGTGTGGAAGAATGTTTTCATGTTTTTCCTCTTTGGGAACTTCAGTTCTCATTTAGCTCTGTCACCAAAGGTCGTTTTGTAACGGCCGACCCCTTAACTACACTACCAAGACTATTACCTTGGCTAACCTGAGGCTTCTCAAGATTATAACAAGCCATACTCCTTCCAAATAGTCCTTTTTCACCCAAATGACAAAATAACAGGCACAACAAGACAGCAATGTAAAATCAAGTGCAGATATATTGATAGTGGATAAATATATACGCACACAAGGACAGCAAATACTTAATACTATATATGTGCACACAACTCACCCACTATCCCCAAAACACCAGTGAAAGATTACATATATATATATATATATATATATATATATATATATATATATATATATATATATATATATATATATATATATATATATATATATAATATATATATATATATATATATATATGAATTATTTATACAAACAAATAATATTATTTGCAAAAACCCTCCCTTGCCCCTAAGCAATAAATGAATAAACATGGAACACACATAAACACAGATTAATAATAAAAGGCAGTAGAAATGTAGATGGTAAATGAGTCCAAAGCTAATAAAGTCCGGCAATAATTGAATATTGGCTGCAGTGATATTGTGCTTCTTCCCAAAATATAAAACAACCTCACCGTTAAAGTCCTGGCAATGGCTAGTATGAATCCAAACCCCAGGGTTTCTCTGCACTGGTTGTCGTGATGATGATCCGGATACTGAAAAAGCAAGCAGTGAAATTGTACAATGAACGGAAGTGACTTATGGGGACAATGTACTTATACACGCATACATGATAGTAAACAGGACGACAAAAACATAATGCAACTCAGCACAGGCACATACAAATAATACCTATTATTATGAAGCCCTGCTACATTTTTGTTTTTAATTATTTTAAGAAATGACACTGAACACCCTTTAAATTGGTGTGAATCTTTTCTGCAAGTGTTACATTTAACTGAGTAATAACTATAAGACCAGCACAATTAATGTGCATGTCGCTTTGTGAAAAAAAAAGTCTTAGCACAAGTGGCATTTATTACTTTATTTCATATATTTTTTCAAATGTGATCAAGTTTTAGGTTAGCAATTCAGGATTGTGAAAAGGAAACAAACATTTTTTTGTTATTGAGGTTTGTTTTGTCACTTAGGTCATACTGTGCAATTTAGACATGAGTGGTCAGTGGCAGTGTATGTGAGATAGTACCGTATTAGCTCAAGATCAGTCTACACAGTATGGTACAAAAAGGAGATGATCCTTAGGTCAGAGTGCTGTTGTACTGAACAGCGTAACAAGATCTATACCATATGTAACTATTACACAGCCAGTATTTTTTCTGTTTTGTGTTTCGCCTTGGTTTGCTCAGCTGATTGTCAGAAAACAGCAATCAACATCTCGCCCTCTCTCATTTAATTATGTGCTGCTACACATTCTTCTTGATTTAAAGGGACAGAGCACAGGGAAAAAGAGCATCCTCAAGTAAACTCAATAAAGGTGTATTGCAATTAATAAGCTACATTAGATTGAGATGAATCTTGCTGTCTTTACTGAAAATGTTCTTCACTTTAGGCATATGAAAAAGCTCTGAAATCCCTATATGGAAAGTAATGATGATGAGAGGAACATGTGAGTAGAATCCATATCTGAAGCATAATCGTCTCTCTGTAAGTCATTTCCCAATTAAGTGCATCATACAGAAGAGTTGATACTTGTCATTCACTATGTGCCCATCTTTTCCTAATAACCGATTTAATACAACAGTCACCAAGGAGTATAAAATACCTAGTCAGAGACTAGATAATATTCGTGAAGATTGGACAAACTATAGCACAAGTTCTATATGATACATATTAAGAGAACTTATAACAGATTTGGAGGACACTTGCAAAGACACACCAGATGGCCAGGACCCATGCCCGGCTGGGATGCCCCTTCTACACTGGATCCGGGGGAGCAGCCATGGGATGCACGCTATGTCCCTTGGAACACTTGGTGGCAGCCCCCTAGGTTGCATTGGGGCCAGTAACATGCAACACCGGAGCTCATCCTGGTTGGGCTCCGTGGTCACCATCAGGGGGAGCTGCAAGGCTTCCTGAGCCCATGTGGGCGGCAATGCAGCCACACCCGGAAGTGCAGTCTAATTTAGGTTAATTACCACCTGAAGCACTTCCGGGTGGGCTATAAAGGGAGCCTGCAGCCACTACTCAGGGCGCCAGAGTCGGGAGGAGGAGGGGGATGAAGCTGGCCTGAGAGGAGTGGAGGAAGAGAAGAGTGTGATTTGAGGTGTGATTTACTTTGGGTTATTTTTGGGATTGTGTTAGGGCCTGAGGGACATGGGGAAGACACGTCCCATGGCTGAAGAAAAAAAATAAATCTTTTTGTGTTTATTTTACCCGTGCCTCTGGTGTCAGTCTGTGTCAGGTCGGCGCCAATAAAGCGCCTATATCACACTACCCATTCAGATTCCATTGGCTGTTGTGTCACAACCGCAAACCAGTCCACAGTCACATGTGCAGACCCTCCTATTAAATAGGAGATTGCATGTTTTTGCCCAATCACTTGAACACTCCTCACTTGGCATAGCAGTCCACATCCCTTCAACACTCCACTGGCCCACAGCACACAGGACAAGCATAGGTAAACCATCGCCAATTGTAGATAAAGTAACATGTGATGCAGCAATCAGTGTGCCCGTATGAAGTCTGAGGGGTTATGAAACCCATGCCCAGAAGAAAGCAGCAGATAAACTGTGAGGGGGCTCCCCCTGGCTTTGAGTGTTCCATGTTGCCCATGTTGGAACATGAGCACAGGCAAAAGATGGCACTTTTAAGATTACAGTCATGGCAAGGAAGTTGCGTATTGAAAAGATGAAAGCACAGAAACAGAAAACAACCTGTAAAGTTAGCACATTTATGAATGGGTGAGCTGGTTGTCAGATTTTATCCCCTTTTCAAGTGTGGGAGTTTATATCTGGACTGCTCAGTTACTCTTCCCCATATTTCATCTTGGCACGTTAATTGGGAGTAAGACCCCTGTTACTTGGGCAGGGGAATTTGGTTTGACTGCAGAGTGAAGCAAGCCGAATGGCATACGCTGCTGTCAATGACTTTTGAGAATTAAAAGGTTGTTCAAATTTGCACAGAACACTGTCTATAGACAGTGACATAAATTACGCAAATGTTCTGTGAGATGTTATCTTGGACTCATGCATAAGCTGTTTTCTGTAAGTGCTTTGTACAATTATGTCAAATATAATGGCAAAGACTATGTTTAGTGCACATACAGTATACTGGGTTGCTAGAGATGTATGAAGGTAATTACTGGCTGAGGTTGAAGTGTTTCATTATTAAAGTTATCCTGTTATTATTCCCCTGTTGGTTAGGTTCATTGACCCCATTAATATGGTACTGAAGTTTGAGTTATCTGTAAGGAATGGGCAAACCAGGCTGTTCTCAGTCAATGGCCATGATGTGAAGCACTGCACATACAATGATACTGCTGGCTTTTGTGGTTCTTAGACCCAGCTAAAGGTACGCATAACCCCTTTTCAAGACACAAAATGCCCTATCTATATGAGAGCAGCCTTTTGGTGGCTATGATTATGTCATAGTTCACAAGGTGTGGCAGGATGGTGTACAGGCATCACAAGATACTTGCACAAACGATGCGCTCAGTAACCCAGTAGTACACCCGTAATATCCCCTGCCTCAAACCTTTGGTATAGTTTGCTTTTGGCAAAGAAGTGAGCATTGTGGGTGTTGCCTTGCTACATATTAACAATGTTTTGTATGCACAATTTGTCATTGCACACAGTTTGGCAATTGATGCGTAGCTGTGTATGTTGAGAAATTATGGATACTTGGCAGTACCATGGAAATACAGTCTCACATTTGTGCTGTCAAAAAGGCTGATCACTCCATTGTACTTTCTCATGTGGCATGAGGAGACCAGTAAGGCATTTGGCAACTCTGTGAATGATGTGACACACTTTACATCTGTGTATATATATCAGGTCACCAGCACACTAATAAAATTATGCAGTTGTTAAGAAACAAAGTGTGAGAAGAACCTATATTTTACTGAAATCACAAGTGAGCCTCTACCCCTGAATCTCAACTGCTCATCAAAAATTGTAATGAGCCTCCTCAACCCATGCTTTGGCAGGATTCCTCATAAGTGTAGGCTACAAAGGTGTCTATTTGGCAGTGGTATCACCTGGACAACATCCAATATGAACACACCTTGTTCAAGACAATCTACATACTCAATCACAAACCTGTGCTCATTGGAACATGGTGATTATTTAATTAGGGACAGATACTCTCTATCTTTTTACTGAAGATTAATGATTACATTATGTTCATCAAATATTATTGTTTTTCTTTTATCACAGAATAAAAATATTTCCATACATAGCTTCTATTTTTGTATAGCACTGAGTTAAATATACTTAATTCATTATCAGTCTATACTTCAGTCTAAATATAAATATAAAATGTGGTTTCCATATTTTTAAATGGCATATTTGTGCTTTTAAATGTCCATAAGAGTCTGTCTGATGCATGCAGAATTCATTGCATTACTTTACCCACCGTACTAAAGTCCACGGGTGGTCTAAGTTTGTATGCAACTTTGTTTCTCATCTCCCACTCCAAAAAGCACAACGCAACTGCAGTTAGTCTGGATCCACTGTTAGTCTACTGCTCTAAGGCACATTGCAAATGCATTAAATTCCAAAGTTAGTCTTGTTACCATAAATATGTACTAAGACCGGACCAGCACGGGATCATCCCCAGCTTAGAACATATTGCAACTGACCAGAGATGTACTACTTGGTGAATAATTCAACCAGCTGGGACAATTACACTATACAAAGTTTACATTTTGTACTTTACAGATACTGTATATGTTAAGCTTATTCCTTAAGGAACTATTGGCATCAGTTAGCCATGCTCTGGTTTTCCATTGTTCTCTGTTGCAAAGCAATGATGTTTTCACATGTAAATTCTCTCTTGCTGGCTTTACTCTTTATTTATGCATGTGGTAAGAAATGATTTAGCTTTGATGACATACAAGATTCATGTTATGGCATTCCTTTCTGTGCCTTGAATTACACTTGAACTAGGACCTTACTTGATTAACTTAGACTCAAATTATTGATTTACACAATGAATCCTATACTTATTTGCCATGTACAACCTCAATTCCAAAAAAATTGAAAGTGTTTGAAAAATGTTAATAAACAGAAAAAGGAATATGTAAATTTACTTTGACATATATTCAAACAAAAACAGTGTAAAGGAAAGGTATTTCATGTATTACCTAATCAACTTCATTTTTTTATTCTGAAATTGCTACCTTCCAGAAAATTTGGGAGACAAGATGAAATAACAAGATGATGCTAAAAAGATAAGGCAAATGTGATATAATATATAAAGACCCTCTTACAAAAGCAAGGATGAGTCAAGGCTATTTTGCCAACAGATGTGTCAGTGAATAATCCAGTACTTTAAAAACAACATTCCCCAAATACAAATCAGTAGGATTCTGAACATTAAAAACTGTCATGCATCTGTAGTGGATATCATGATGTGGGCTCAGGAATATTTTGGTAAACCTTTGTCAGTCAACTCCATTTGTCACTGCATCTACAGAAGCAAGTTAATTCATCCATCCATTTTCCAACCCACTGAATCCAAACACAGGGTCACGGGGGTCTGCTGGAGCCAATCCCAGCCAACACAGGGCACAAGGCAGGAACCAATCCTGGGCAGGGTGCCAACCCACCGCAGGACACACACAAATACACCCACACACCAAGCACACACTAGGGCCAATTTAGAATCGCCAATCCACTTAGCCTGCATGCCTTTGGACTGTGGGAGGAAACCGGAGCGCCTGGAGGAAACCCACGCAAACACGGGGAGAACATGCAAACTCCACGCAGGGAGGACCCGGGAAGCGAACCCAGGTCTCCCAACTGCGAGGCAGCAGCGCTACCCACTGCGCCACCGTGCCGCCCAAGTTAATACATTATTATGCAAAACAGAAACTAATCCACTTCTCTGTGTCTGGTCTCATCTGAGATGGAAAGTAGTACAGTGAAGTCGTGTTTTGAGGCCTGATAAGAAACATCCAAGATGTCATCATCATCAGGTCCAAAAGCCAGTACTTATCAAGGTATGAGGGCATTAGAACCTATAGCATGGGTAACTTGAACATCTGCGAGAGCACAATTACAGAAGAATGATATATACAAATTTTGGGGCAACATATGCTGTCATCTCGACCCTTTCTTTTCCTTGGGTGTCCCTGCAATTTCTAGCAGGGAAAGGACAAACCACAATTGCATAGCTGATGATCTACAGTACATAATAGATATGAATGGGGGAAAAATTCCACTTGCTAAACATAACCAACTTGAGTCTTTAGTGTCTAAAGATGTTGCACAGTGATAACCACTCAACTGTCACAATGTTTTTGTAGCGTATTGCAGTCATCAGATTTGACATGAATGTATATTTTCAAAAATAATTATAAAATTCACAGGGTTAAAAATCAAATAATATGTTGTTGTAGTGTTTTCAATATAGTAGTATTGGTTGAACAGAATTAACAAATCACTCCTGTTTGTTTTATTATCATTTTCCATGCTGTACCAACTTTTATGGAATTTGTTTTAAATTTTGATTATTCATAAACTATCCTCGTCTTTTACTGTCTTGATTGAGTCATGTTCAGCTTCAAGAAGAAGAATTTTTTATCACCTGTTCAGGAAGATCTGTCAATACCTTTGACAGCTGAGGCATGTAGTGGGAACTACAAGACTCTGCTGACTGGCCTTGTTTTTGCTTTGCATAAAAATATATTAACACAAGGATTAAGGACATAAAAAGGACAAACAACAGCTTATAAAAACAAATTCATGGCCAGCAGTACAGCAGAGAAGCAAATAAATGTAGACAGTTTGCTTGATGGACTTGAGCTCTTTATCTTTTTCTGTAAGCAAAAAGAAGCAGATAGTAAACAATAGACTAGATACATAGGTTAACCAGTTAGACATTTTTTCAGCACACTGAGGCAATAACAATTTATATACAAGCATAAGGAAATGTATTCAACACATCTTGTAGGAGACTTACAGCTGCTTAACATCAGCATTCAGCTTTTATGCCAGCTGCCAGTCAAGACCTAAAACAAAAGTAAGTGAAGAAGCCTGAATATAAATACTTAGGAGTTATTCTAAGTAATAATCTTAATTTACATATAAACACAAAAAATGTACTAAAGATGCACTCAGGGCTCATTTCTCCTCAGTAAACTCAGACTATTTGAAGTGGACAAGGATTTCATGTTGTCTTATTGTAGTTTCATCAAGTCTATCATCACTTTCACCTTAAATGCCTGGTTTAGTAGTTTGGCAAACCAAAATATAGCAGATTACCAAACATGCAGCTAAAGTTATTGAGGCTGACATATAGTAGATGATCTGTCAGAGGGAAATGTTGAAAAAATTAGAAATCACCACAACTGACACCCATTGCACGCAGACCTTAACTTCAGTAAATCAGGGAGGATAAACCTCTTGTAACATTGCAAGATGCTGAGAAATTAACTCATGTTTTTGTTTTTAAGTCAGCTAGACAACTGTACCAGACTCCTAACAGGACTACCTAAGGAAGACATCAGCAATAATCTTAACTTGAAATAGAAAATCTAAGCTCATCTCACCAATTGTAATATTGTTACATTGGTTACCTATGTAATTTAGAAATGACTTTAAAATACTGGTAATGGTGTATAAAGCCTTAAATAACTGTACCCTTTACTATATTTTGGAGTGCTTGTCCCCCCTGTACTCCAAGTTGTAACCTTAGATCTTTTAATAGTGGTCTGCTTATAGTTCAAAGAGCCAGGTTTAAAAGAAATGATGAGGTGGTCGTTTTCTTTTATGAACCAAAAATCTGGAATACTTTACCAATAGAAATTCACCAGGCTAATACTGTGAAATATTTTTTAAAAAAACTGCTAAAAACTGATCTTTTTAATTTGGCTTTTTCGTAGCTACATTTTAGTTGCACTTTTAATAGACTATATAGGCACATAATTATCATATTCTTCAAGAATTTGCGATCTTTACCAAGCTCTGCTTTTTATGATTTCTTGTCCTGTTCTTCTGTGGGCCTTGGGGGGGGGGGGGGGGGGGGTATGTTGATTTAGTGCCACCACCACCGTGCAGTCACTTGTGATGCTAGAATGAAGGCTGGTGCCCCAGCTGCCCATGCATTGAATCTTGTCAGACGAAGCCTGGCAACAATGATTTATTTTAATTTATTTTTCTGTTACTTATTCATTATTACTCTGACCTAATTTTATTTGTTTTTACTTTTCTTGTAACTTTCACTTTGACATCTTGTGAAGCACTTTGAACTACATTCTTTTTATGGTAATATGCTATATAAGTTGTTTTAAAAACACAAATTGCTCCAGAAATTCCTTTCTTCCCAATGCCATACATATTTTTAATAAGGAATATCAGAGAAAATAAAAACATTTCCAAAATTTTTATAAAATTTTAACTTGATAAACGAGTGAGGTCTTGCAGTACGAGTAGTACATATTAACATTTTTAAGACCGTCCTAGGGTCTCACTGCCTCTTCTCCCTTCCCCCAGACATCCTCTGCTCCGGTCGTGGCTCCTGATCCATTGTGCCCCTTTGAAGAGGAAGATTGTATTCTTTTGATCAAGAGGCTATGGTGACCAGTTTTGATAGAGCGCCCGGATTGCTCCTGAAAGAGACTGGTGTTTGTTCCACCTGTATTCAAATAAAGTTTCTGTCTCTTGAAAACCCTTAGTGAACCTGTGCAACTTTGTGACCCAAGTGTGACAGTACAGTGCATCCGGAAAGTATTCACAGCACATCACTTTTTCCACATTTTGTTATGTTACGGCCTTATTCCAAAATGGATTAAATTCATTTTTTTCCTCAGAATTCTACACACATTACCCCATAATGACAATGTGAAAAAAGTTTACTTGTGGTTTTTGCAAATTTATTAAAAATAAAAAAATTGAGAAAGCACTTGTACATACAGGTAAGTATTCACAGCCTTTGCCATGAAGCTCAAAATTGAGCTCAGGTGCATCCTGTTTCCCCTGATCATCATTGAGATGTTTCTGCAGCTTAATTGGAGTCCACCTGTGGTAAATTCAGTTGATTGGACATGATTTGGAAAGGCACACACCTGTCTATATAAGGTCCCACAGCTGACAGTTCATGTCAGAGCACAAACCAAGCATGAAGTCAAAGGAATTTCTGTAGACCTCCAAGACAGGATTGTCTCAAGGCACAAATCTGGGGAAGGTTACAGAAAAATTTCTGCTGCTTTGAAGGTCCCAATGAGCACAGTGGCCTCCATCATCCATAAGTGGAAGAAGTTCGAAACCACCAGGACTCTTCCTAGAGCTGGTCGGCCATCTAAACTGAGCGATCGGGGGAGAAAGGCCTTAGTCAGGGAGGTGACCAAGAACCCGATGGTCACTCTGTCAGAGCTCCAGAGGTCCTCTGTGGAGAGATGAGAACCTTCCAAAAGAACAACCATCTCTGCAGCAATCCACCAATCAGGCCTGTATGGTAGAGTGGCCAGACGGAAGCCACTCCTTAGTAAAAGGCACATGGCAGCCCGCCTGGAGTTTGCCAAAAGGCACCTGAAGGACTCTCAGACCATGAGAAAGAAAATTCTCTGGTCTGATGAGACAAAGATTGAACTCTTTGGTGTGAATGCCAGGCGTCACGTTTGGAGGAAACCAGGCACCGCTTATCACCAGGCCAATACCATCCCTACAGTGAAGCATGGTGGTGGCAGCATCATGCTGTGGGGATGTTTTTCAGCGGCAGGGACTGGGAGACTAGTCAGGATAAAGGGAAAGATGACTGCAGCAATGTTCAGAGACATCCTGGGTGAAAACCTGCTCCAGAGCGCTCTTGACCTCAGACTGGTGCGATGGTTCATCTCTCAATAGGACAACGACCCTAAGCACACAGCCAAGATATCAAATGAGTGGCTTCAGGACAACTCTGTGAATGTCCTTGAGTGGCCCAGCCAGAGCCCAGACTTGAATCTGATTGAACATCTCTGGAGAGATCTTAAAATGGCTGTGCACCGACGCTTCCCTTCCAACCTGATGGAGCTTGAGAGGTGCTGCAAAGAGGAATGGGCGAAACTGGCCAAGGAAAGGTGTGCCAAGCTTGTGGCATCATATTCAAAAAGACTTGAGACTGTAATTGCTGCCAAAGGTGCATCAACAAAGTATTGAGCAAAAGGCTGTGAAAACTTATGTACATGTGATTTCTCAGTTTTTTTATTTTTAATAAATTTGCAAAAACTTCAAGTAAACTTTTTTCACGTTGTCATTATGGGGTGTTGTGTGTAGAATTCTGAGGAAAAAAATGAAATTAATCCATTTTGGAATAAGGCTGTAACATAACAAAATGTGGAAAAAGTGATGCGCTGTGAATACTTTCCGGATGCACTGTATATTCTTTGTCTGCCGAGCATTATGTGATCACAGCTGAGCTGATGGTTCTTCTCTCTCTCTTGCTGCAGGGATTGTGGGTAATCGTCCCCTATGCTTGGTCTCAGTCGCCGTGACTCACTCATATAGTCAACATCCATACGAGCGTGTACTGTATACTAAAGCACTGTGACCACGTGTGTGTGTGTAACAATTCTTTTCTAAGGTAAAGTGCAAGTTAATTTGTTTTATGTATTTTTACTTTATATTTTGTATTCATCATTTTAATGTGAATATTTTTGGGTTGTGGAACGAATCATCTGAGTGTCCATTATTTGTTATGGGGATAATTCGCTTTGATATACGAGTGCTTTGGATTACAAGCATGTTTCCAAAATGAATTATGCTCGCAAACCAAGGCACCACTGTATGTTCCTTAGAAGTTTACCAAATTTTTCAGGAATTATTGTAATTCTACTGTAGTTTAGTAGAAGCCACTAAAAGACAAGTGTCAAAGGCAGTCAACATTGGAAGAAGTGTTTTTGACAATTGTATTTTGTTTATATGGCTTTCCAGTATCACATGGTTCTGATAGGTATTCTCTAGTTCATTTCAAGTTTTTAGGGTATGGCTCTCTTCTATCTAGTCTCCTCAGACAAATAGCTAAATCGATATAATTAACTGAACAATTTTTGCAGTGTTATGTTTCCGATTTTTCAGTGCAACTCCATAATTTTAAAAGGGCATGATACCAGTGAATTCAATAAAAGATAGTGTGTTGACCACTGCTGACAATGAGAACAGTGGCGTTAGTCTTAAAGGAGATTTTCTGGCTGGGGACCATACACTGTCATTTTTGAGACAGGCGCCTTATGGTTTCTATAACATCCATCTTTCTGTCTTTTACTAGAGAGACAGGCATTCATATCCTCTTCTGAGTCGTCTGCTTTGTAGCATTTTAGTGGATGTTCTTTAGCTTATTCCTAGGTAACCATAAGCTCTCTTCAACTCCACTTTCTTCATAAGATTACAGTTCAGGAAAGCACAGCGACATCCACTCTAACTGCTCTTAAATTTTCTCCTAGTTTTGTAGATGTAGATTGTTTCCTGTCTTATATCACCTTGTGTATGTCCTTACCACCTGGTGGAAGGAAGCATTATGAGATGAGTGAAGACAATTCAATAGATATGTTTGAAATATAGCACTCCATTTAGTGTGTGATACACCTATTGCTGTATGCCAGAAGACCAAACACATGCAAGAGAAATGCTTTCAAACCGCTACCAGAACCCACAGCTGATGTCATCTTTTCTTGCAACCAGACATTGATAGTCATGCTCCAAGATGGTCTAATGCAATGAGGATGCACAACCATAAGATTGGTGCAGTTGCTTTGTTCCTTTTATTCCAGATCACTCAAAATACAAAGAATGCAGTGTATAATAAATATAAATAATCCGTAATAAAAACATGTAGGAGATAGAGTCAATCCATAAATACATCCACTAAAGGTTAAAATCAAATATAAAATCCAGAATTGAAAAGAGTTTATTCATTCAATCCTTCTCGGGCTTAAGAGCTCATCTCTCCCTTTTTCATTCCAGTGTCCCCTGCTCACCCATTGTGTCTCTGGACTGGGGAAGAAGGCTCTCATCCCAGCCACCTCAGTTGGACACCACTGTGACATTCAGAGCCAGTCTTTATCACCCTGCCACCTGCCTTCAGTCCAGCGGCAGCTCTGGAGCACTCAATTGCTCTTGCTCCTTCAGCCACTGGCTGTCTTGACACCCATCTATCACACTGTCTCACACTGCTGATCTTCACTGTCCCTCTACTCCAAACTGACTCTCTCAAATTCAATCCCTTCATCATCCTCTTTTTTTCGACTAACCTACTCAGGCTTTGAATTTCAATGAGAAAACCAACTGAACCAATAGTACGATTAGCCAGTTGCATGACTTTGCACCCACAGAAACTGAGCCACATCCATCCATCCATCCATTATCCAACCCGCTTAATCCGAACACAGGGTCACGGGGGTCTGCTGGAGCCAATCCCAGCCAACACAGGGCACAAGGCAGGAAACAATCCCAGGCAGGGTGCCAACCCACCGCAGGACACACAAAAACACACCCACACACCAAGCACACACTAGGGCCAATTTAGAATCGCCAATCCACCTAACCTGCATGTCTTTGGACTGTGGGAGGAAACCAGAGCGCCTGGAGGAAACCCACGCAGACATGGGGAGAACATGCAAACTCCACGCAGGGAGGACCCGGGAAGCGAGCCCAGGTCTCCTAACTGCGAGGCAGCAGCGCTACCACTGCACCACCGTGCCGCCCCTGAGCCACATTGTTTTTTTAAAAAAAAAAACCTCACATACTGCCACAGACCTTTAACATGCTTCACCAGATGAGTCAATAGCCTCATAGAGCTGTCACAAAACCTAGTCCTTTCATCACTATGGACAAACTGGGGATGAGCTGATTTGGACCAAGTGTTTTTTTTCAGTAATTAGCTAATTATGGTGTTATTCATTCACAATAAGAAAGTACCTCAAGCCTTATTCAGGTATAGATAAGAACTGCAAAGTGATAACTGTTAAAACCTTCAAGTTGATCTGTAACAGATGTCAACAGTGGAGATAAATTGAAGAATTCCTATAGAACGAGAAAAAACAACCAACCAAATAGTTTATATTTACTGCATATGCATTTGTTAGATCTATGAGTGGTAGTTGTGTTGCCGTGCCACATTCAGTCTATTTGTGTGAGTATTACTTTTATTGTTATTACTTTCTTCATGATGTCATATAGTAAAGAATGCCATTGGTATAATCAAAATTTGTTTGTTTACTTGGTATATTACTGTATGCTATGAACAGATTTTTTTCCATCATAATTGATTTCAGTTTATATCGGTTTTGTTTGAATCTTGAATAAAGAATCATTATAACACTTGCTGTTTATTATTTCTAATGACGTATCAATGGCAAAAAATCAAGTCTTAAAAACAAACTCAGTGTACAATTAATGCTTTAAAGAACTTTTGACTACTTTTTTGAACATTGCTTACATTTTATTTTATACACATTGCATTGATGAGGTACAGTATGTCTGAAAACATCTGAATTCAGAAGGCATAGAGCTTACTTTAAGTATTTCTGAAATGTCACCACTGCTGCGAGACAGGCTAATGAAGACATCAGCCCAGCAGCAATCGGGAGCAATAATTAGAACAACACTGAGGCAAGACAGGCAGGTTGACCTTAAGGTTATTACAGCTTAAGGCAGAAGACCCAACTGCATATTAGGTATGTAATCTAGCTCATCATGGCTGCGAGCACTGGGATGGCTCTATAGTATGCACTGCACATATTGATAACAGAGCAGTACATCTCTACACAATCTATGCAGCTTTAAACACTGACTAGAATGTTATAGGAAAATGGCTATGCAATATAAAGCTTCATTTGCACATCTCAGTTAAACTTACAAAATTTGAAAAGAAAATAATTTAGTAAGCACAGCTCATTACCATGATTTGTAATGATCAGTTTAGGTTATGTTTTTATAATTCTTTCTTTTAATGTTTAAAATGTGTATGAAATTATTGATTAAAAATATTTTTATATTCCTAAACATGTTGAAAATGTTCCATTTAATAAGAGATCTACCTAAAGGGAATAAGTACATAAACCTAGTAAATTATTCTAACAGACAATAATATTATAATGGAAATTATTACCATTCTGAAACAGTATTACTTGAATTCATCTGTGAATGAGCTTGCAGTGTGACATTTCATGCCTGAGAACAGGATGAATCATGATGAAAAACTTGCTTACTTGTTCTTAATTTTATTTTAAATATTCCGTGTGAGGTCCAGCGTGCTACATAAACATCACCCTCCCAATTTGTAGTCAGGATGATATTAATATCTTCTATAAAAAAAAGGAAAATCAGAAATAATGTAGTTTTCACTGATTACAAAGGTGACTTGGTTGCATTTTATATTAGTGGATTACCTGTTCACTGCATTTTACCAAATTACCATTTGGATAGCTGATAATTGTGTGAATTAATGTTTTTAAAGTAAAATGTGTGTTATTTGAAATAGAACTGAATTTAGCATAAGCAGAAACATAAAATTAGAGGCATAGTTTATGACATAAATATCACCTACGATAAGCCAATATTTAATTTTCATTTTGTTTCCAACCGTAGCCTGAAATGTGTTTATTATATGCACATTTTGATAATGGCTGATTCCGAAAAAAATGCATTGCATCACCACAGTAAATAATGGTACAATACTATTACCTTCTGAAAAAATAGATGTGTTGGGTTCAGCAGAGTTTGAGTGCAATTTTGTACTTTAATCCTTTTTGTTTTAAACATTCGTTTCTTCCCTTGTTTTCTTTTATACTGTACTTTGATCTTTGATTTTAATATATGTTACTTTTTAGCACCTTTCAGCCAGGGTCATAAGGAAACATTTCATTCCAGTCTTCTTAAAAGGTATATGTTGGAGGATGTCACCAAGCATGGCACTTGACCCTTGAGGAGGTGGGGACTTCTGTTACTTCTGGGTTGTGTACAGTATAACTTAGAACCATACATATCAAAAAAAGTGAGAAAAAGGAAGAATCGAACAACCGTGATCCATCATATCAAGCAGTGCATTTACTGCATTGAAGGCATCCAGAGATCATCATTGTTTATCCTGTTACACATGGCAGTAAGGGACTTAGGACTTTTCATCAACCACATTCCAGAGATGTTGGACTGTTTTCAGGAGTCACTGTTGAGACTGTTTTGGTTCATACTTTGAAAGAGTGCTGTTTGTATAGTGATTTTCTGTCATTTCATTATTTAGGACTTGGCCGGCTTTTATCCATTTCTCAGTCTCCACAGTTTCTCTGACTTCATTGGACTTTTTGAGTATATGAATGTTTGTTTGACATTTTGTGAATTATATATGCTTTATGGTTAAGACAAGTAAGTTTACGGTCGTGTCTGTTTTTTTTTTCTTTTTGCACTATTACTGTATATATGTGCATCTACAGCGATGATCAGGGAATAGAAAGATTTATGTGTATTATATTTCCGATATAGTCTTTTTTTCACATACTGAGCCTTTTGTGATGAAGACCATGGAGTGGCTGCTGTTTCACCACCTGAGGCCACAGGTCCGCCACGCCCTCAACCCTCTACAGTTCACATACCAGGAGAAGGTGGGAGCGGAGGATGCCATCATCTATATGCTACACCGATTCCTCTCCCATTTGGACAGAGGCAGTGGTGCAGTAGGAATTATGTTTCTGGACTTCTCCAGTGCCTTCAACACCATCCAACCTCTGCTCCTCAGGGACAAACTGACAGAGATGGGAGTAGATTCATACCTGGTGGCATGGATTGTGGACAGTATGTGCATCTCGGGAACTGCAGGTCTGACATTGTGGTCAGCAGCACAGGAGCGCCGCAGGAGACTGTGCTTTCTCCGGTCCTGTTCAGCCTATATACATTGGACTTCCAATACAACTCGGAGTCCTGCCACGTGCAAAAGTTCGCTGAGTATAGGATGTCGCTGAGTATGAGTATAGGAACCTAATCAAGGACTTTGTCAAATGGTGTGACTCAAACATCCTGGATGTTGTATGAGAGGAATTGATAGGAAACGAGACACAGCTCAAGGACCAAGCTTTGCAGATTGGGTAATTTCGTTGCAAGACAGAATTTCTATGCTTTCTTCTATTGCTGTGGAGCATCAACAACGCAAGCAGGAAACACAGAAGTGTCTTTACGATAGGAGCAGTAAGCTTCGTGAATTCAAACCAGGTGATCGTGTTTTGGTACTGGTTCCGTCTGACCCGCACAAATTCCTAGCTAAATGGCAGGGCCCCGTGATTATTGAGGAGCATATGGGTCCGGTAAATTACAAGGTTAGAATACCAGGCCGGCGCAAACCATTCCAGATTTTACACATTAATCTCTTGAAGGAATGACACGACCGACAAGGGGTTTACACATCCTTGGCTTCTGTTTCTCAGACCGATGTTGCCATTGGTAACGATTTGACTGACTCACAGAAGACAGAACTGTTATCTTTGATCGAACGGAACACTGATGTCTTTTCAGACTTGCCAGGCAAGACTAACCTTGCAGAACATAAAATCACTACTGAACCCGATGTTCGCATGCAGATGCAGCTGTATTGGATTCTGGAAGCGCAACGAAATATTGTGCGCAAAGAAGTCAAGAAGAGGATGGCATTAGGTGTAATACGTGAAAGTAAAAGTGACTGGTGCAGTCCGGTCGTATTAGTCCCAAAACAAGATGGTTCAGTTCACTTCTGTATCGATTTCAGGCGCTTGAATAAGGTCTCTAAATTTGATGCTTATCCAATGCCCCGTGTTGACTAGCTGTTGGAAAAACTGGGTCAGGCGAGCTATATCTCCACGCTAGATCTCACGAAAGGTTATTGGCAGGTGCCCCTAGAGGCTGGCAGTTGTGAGAAAACAGCATTCGCAACTCCGGACAGACTTTATGAATTTACGAGAACTCCCGTTTGGTCTTCATGGGGCACCTCTAACTTTACAGCGTATGATGGATCAGATCTTGCGTCCTCATTCTGAATATTCCGGGGCGTACCTTGATGATGCCATGATTTTCAGCAATGATTGGCAAACGCATTTAGAGCATCTTCTAGCTGTTCTTGAAAGCTTGAGACAGGCTAGCCTTACTGCTAACCCAAAGAAATGTAAACTGGGTATGTCTGAGACTCATTACTTAGGTTATTCTATGGGCAGGGGTTTACTTCGGCAACAGTTAAGGAAAGTGGAAGAGATGCTTGCTTACCCGCGACCAAAAACACAGAAACAGATACGCGCTTTTCTGGGGCTTGCTGGTTACTACAGAAGGTTCATCCCTAACTTTGCACATAGGGCTGCTCCTCTTTCAGAACTTACTAGAGGCAGGAGAAACCGCCCTATTTTATTGACAGAAATTTGTGAACTTCTGTGATTTGAAAACTGCCTTTTCTACTTATCCGGTTCTGCGGAATCCTGATTTCTCAAAGGAAACAAACGGACGCAAGTGAGTTTGGTGTAGGCGCAGTCCTGTGACAGATTTTTGATTGAGAACAGCACCCTATCACATATTTGAGTAGGAAATTACTTCCTAGGGAACGCAATTATTCGACAATTGAGAAGAAATGCTTGGCGATTAGATGGGCTGTCGAAGCGCTTCGTTATTACTTATGGGGTCAAACTTTCACTTTGGTAACTGATCATGCTCCACTTCAATGGTTATACCATCAGAAAGATACAAACTCTCGTCTCATAAGATGGTTTCTGGGCTTACAACCTTACAGTTTTACAGTAAAGCATCGACCAGGCTCTGAGCACGTCAACGCAGACATTTTATCACAACTGTATGAACCTGGTACAGAGAGTCGCTTGATTCACGAGAATGTGAATAAAGCTGAGGAGGGGGTGTAAGCTGGAGGGCTGATTGCACTCTCAGAGAACACAGACGCCCATGAGAAAACCCCTGAAACAGCTGACAGTCTACCTTCACATTGCTCCGTACCCTTCTTACTTGTGCTATAACGCGAGATAAACCTCTCGTGCGGTACTCCGCTTACTGTCAGTTTTGGAATTGTTTGCTTTTCTCTCTCTCTCTCTCTCTCTCTCTCTCTCTCTCTCTCTCTCTCTCTCTCTCTCTCTCTCTCACTGACATTCTCTGCTCCTGGCGGAACTGCCATCTCTGACTTGTCATGGAGCACGTTTAAACTTTTGAAAAAGAGACAAATGTTTGTTTGCAGTGTTTGAATAAAGTTCCTGTTTTTCTACAACCTCCTATGTTTCTGTGTAAATCTGTGACCCAAACGTGACAATATGTGTGTGGTGATCTTAGATGCTAACAAAAGTATTCTCAAAAATAAAAAAAAACTTTTTTGAAATTAAATAACCCTTTGTCTAAATTTGTTGCAGGTTAAAGTAACAAATGGCATCAGAGCACACTTTTTATTCAATTCTGCATTTTTTGATTATACTGGAAGCCTAGAATTGTCACACTATCAGAAGAATATTAAGTTCTGTTACAGACAGTAAAATTGTGTGTATTAAAGTTGACTATATTGTATTAAAGTGTATTAAAGGTACTATATGAATGATATACAATTTGACAGCTCTAAAGAAAACTGTGCTTTATACTTGCACAACTTTGTCAGTGTGGACATTTTGGCGTGACAAAAATTAAAATTGCTGATAAATTAAAACTAAATAAAAAAATAAAAAAATAAATGAAGTAAAATCAGAAAATAGCAAAAAGAAAAACTAAGTAAAACTTAAAAATAAAATCAAAAACTAAAAATATCTTAAAACTAGAAAAATGCGGTTTTTAAGTAGCTTCTTAAAGTATTTAATTGAACTTGCCTGCTGTCATCCTAATGCCACTTGAACAGGGATCTCATTTATAAAAAACTGTGGATTCAAGTGTGAAAATAGGCTTACACAAAAAACAGGAAAATGGATACACGAAAAAAAAATCTGACTTATAAAACCTGGCTTATACAAATTTATATGCAATTTGACCTTCATAAATCAGAATCTTTTTGCCTCAATCCCCACTTGGTTGCCACCCTGAAACAACTATATATGGACTAAGCTAATCAACCTCATACATTTGCATTCACAATGCTGCAGACTTTCATTGGCTGTTAGAGTAATCTCACCTGACACATCTAGACACTGCCACTGGCAGATGAGGAGTCCTGCTCACAGCATTGTAGCAACCCTCCTGTGGTCTGTGAAATCAGGGAAAGGCATAAGGCACCAATGTCTAAGTGGATGGGTAAAAAAATCCCCTAAAAGTTCGTTGCCTTCGTATATTCCCTTCGACTATTTTGTCTTAAAGGAGCGCCATAGAAGCCATATTGTGTCAAACCTTAAGCTATGAATAGGCTATAGAACATTAAATGTATACTTTAGCTTTCTGTATACAGGGAGTGAATCATGCTTGTCTTTTTACTCCATTTTGGTTTCTAATCCTGGGAATTAACAACAGGTAGGTTGTATAAGTGACAGAAAAAAAAGTTCTTCATTGCAAATAGGCAATATTTGCCCCTTTTAAAAGGGAACTAAAACTGTTGTGGTGGATTGCCAGCTTCTTACTCCGGCCATCACCCCCAAGCCGCCAGGAGGAGCTCTCCGGACAGCGTGGACGTGCCCCGAGTTCCAGCAGTGACTCATGGACTGTGTAGTTTTTATACGCAGCCCTGCTGGATACCTTGGGGGCCACCAGGAGTCGCTGTAGGAGGACTCGGAGGCTCTTATGTGCCCTATAACCCGGGAGTACGTCATGGTCACGTGACAGGAAGATACAACGTGCTCCCGGGTTGAAGAAAAGGACTGTTTACCCTGACCCGGAAGGAATAAGGAACTGTGGACTGTTGGACAGGAACACCTCCGGGTCAGGGTGTATAAAAGGACTCTGGGAAGCCCAGTACTTTGAGCTGAGCTGGGAGGTAGGGTGGCAAAGTGTCTGGGCAAGGAGGAAAGAGTTTTGTATTGGTGATTATTGAATATATGAGTAGTGTGGAGTGGAGGGTGCTTTGTGCATGTGATTGTACAATAAACAAGAATTGTACTTTTACATCGTGTTTGGAGTGGTACCTGAGGGTTCAAGAGTTGAACAAAAGCCTCTACTGTGACACTGTCTACACATCATATTCATCACATTTGAGCTTTAATATGTTTGTCATAGCAACTCACGTTATAGTAATGGCTTGGTGATATAAATTATTATATGCATACATTGTTAGTTGGTTTGGCTGCATGTACCTACTTGATGAAGGGTGTTGTCATTTCCTACTTTCTCCGAAATGTGGCATACAGATGGGTCAGAGTTGCTGTAAATAAATGCAAGTTCTGTTGTCAGACTTTTATTTATAAAGCCTAACATTTTGAGCTGCTTTTTGTGCAAACGTAAGTTTTATAAATCTGACCCCAGATCTTTTGGACCTTTTAGACCCCCACCCAAGAGGCAAGGTGACCTGTCCATCCCCATTTAGGAACTGCCCACAGCCCTATAGGGGCAGTTCAGTGGGAATCATTTTGAAGAATACTGGAGGTGAGTATTATAGTTTATGGTTAGACTTTCTAAGTTTTTGAGTATTTTTGCTGTCTTTGGATTCTAATTACTGGACTGTGTTTTTTCGGACTTCACTGTGGATTTCCTGTTTGGCAACACCTTTAATGTCTCTGTTTCCTCTGTTGTCACATATCGTTGTGTTATTAAAATCTTTTTTCTTTTAAGTATTTTGTTTTCCAATCTGTTTACAGTTACCCTTCTCTTGTAAAGCTTCTGACATATTAATAGACATTTAAGGTTATTTTGGGACTAACATCCGTTTTAGACCAGCAGAACCTTAGGTAGGCCACTTGCTTAGGGACTGGCCCAAGACATGAGATTTATTCCAGGCACTCAGTTCGGCCTGACCTAGCCAGTGAAATCTTTGTGGGGCATTATTGAGACCTCACCTCATTTTGCATTTATGGAGGCTCCAATTCTTGACAATAAACAATTTTTCTCACCTTTAACTACAAACAACACAGAGTGTGTAAAAGTTCAAAAATATACAGTGAATATAATTTTATGGTGGAGTATTAAAAAGAGTGCAATTATTCTAGCACCACAAAATACCAAAAACAGTTGAGGTTTTCAAAAAGATCCACAAAAAACAGACCAGAAACCTCACTGGAATGTCCCAAAATAGGTTTTACCCAGGCAATCTTGACCCTAGGCAACTTGGAGGTTTTGGGCCAGACCAGTTCCCACAAATGGGGAACAGGCTTCTAAGTTCAAATCGTTATACTCTATAATCAATATAAAAGGGGATATTTATTCACAAAAAATAACAAAAATGAGTGAAAAAGGAATTGCCTAAAAGGCGATTCAAGGAAAGCCAGAGTTCCAAAACACGATCCAGAAGAAGAATCCAACAAAAGAACAAAATGTAAGCAATACTTGTAAACTCAATAAGAAAATCAATACTTTTATGAGCTTAGGGCAGTCCCCAGCAGTGATGCAAGAGGTGATGCTGCCTTTTGGGGTTCCACACATAAAACACAAGTAAAACTATGACATTTAAAGTAAAAGTATATAGATATCTTTAAACATAAAAAAGATAATTCATTAAAAATTGATCCTAAATAATACATGAATAGATCATTATTAACAGAAACAATTGTAATAAATTATCCATACTGAAAAAAATAAAAAATATATATAAACATAAGAGGGGAACCCTGACTAAAACGTAAATTCTAACAAATGATACATACTAAAAAATGGCAGAAAACGACAAACAAAAAGTTCGTAATCAACAAAAGGAACACTTACTAAAACTTAACAGCAGTCTTAGTATTATTTTTAATAGGTGATTTGAAGTTTAGCTCTGAATCTAAAATGACATTTATACTAGGCTTATTTGTCAAATGGCCTAGGTTATATCTGAAGTCCTCACATTTTTGTTTGCTGACAATAACTAAAATTTCATTTTTTCCTTGTGAAGTTTAAATAAATTATTACTCATGTATTTAGAGATGCTACTAAGACATAGGATAAGAGAATTTACAGCCCCAGGTTTATGTGATGCAGTTGATAAATAAATGTGTCACCTGCATAGCTGTGGTAATTCACTTCATGTTTCTAAATGATCAGGCTTAACAGCAGCATGTTAATTGATAATAAGGGGTACCTAATCAATTCCCGTTGCACATCAAGCATAATATCATAGATTTCTAACATATAATCGTCACAACTGAGAAACAATTTTCTTCCTATTATACAGGAGTGAAGCCAACTCAAGGTCCTTCCAGAAAATAAAACAAATGGTTAAATGGAATTCAGCTTTAATAGCAACAGCAACACAGTCAAAACATACAAAATTGCAGAGAATGGCATTCTTACAATAAGATATTTGCTAACCCACCACCTCTCTAATCTTGACAAACCCACTGAGTAAAACTCAAGTTTGGCAGTGTTGCTTCATTAAGTACTGCTGATCCATCACATTTCACTCAGAATTAAAGAGTTTATTGTCCTATCTGTAGTAAGATCTTTCACATATGTTTTACTAGTTAATATTAAGAGTTTCAGGAGGTAGGAGGAGGAGGAGGAGGCTGTGCAGAAACTGCATCACAACTATAGATACTTTTTAAGTTATTAAAATTATACCAAACTGTCTGTGTAACTGTATAATTGGTAATTATATGATCAATATAATGTAGTTCTTTATGTAAACCCATTGCTGTTCTGCCAGAAATACTGTAAATGGCAATAGCACAAGGGAGATGATATTTGGAATGGACCAAGAGATTAAAACTGTCAAAAGGAAAGCAAGGGTCAAAACTGTAAAGTCTACAGCAAAAAGGCCAAAACATTAGCCAAGAACAAAAGTCTAAATGAAGCAAGCGATAAAAAGTATGTCATAGTGCAAAGGTTTCTTTAACAATATACACAAATGTCGACGTGGCAGTCAGACAGTTGTCAAATATTCTATCATTGTATGAATGAAGCATCATTGTTCAAACTCTGAAACCATCCTATTAGCAACCAACCATCACATTTAGGCAACAAAGGTGCAAAATGGCTGCGCCCACATGAAAACCATCAGTGTACTGTAAGTACATAGCATAATGAAAACAAGTTAGAAAATGTACACATAGCATAACATTCAGATGTGTTAGAGGGCTATTGTGTGCATTGTAGCCCTCAATGGACTGAGTTCAGTAGCTTGGTTTCAAAATCTTCTCAATTCATTTAAGGGTGGCAGGTGTCCAAAGGTTATCTCACAAGGATTGGGCAAAAGGTTGAAAACAGGCAAGGATACAACTCTAGTCAATCACATGGACCACTCTCATTAACATTCATTTCCACATGACCACACCATATTCACACGCAGTGACAATTTAAAATTGCTAATTTAAATATCATTAATTGAAAAAATATAATTCTTTCTTTACCTGTCTAGCCTAAGTAAGTTTAATGAAATCGGGCTTGCAAAGCTGTTCAGTTACAACAAATGTTAGGGAATAACATAAGTGAAAAGCAAATTTTACAGTTACTGACCATTATGCATATTAGGGAAATGTAACACTCTGATAGTAAATTATAGTGTCAGTGAAATAGTGAATCATTGTAATCTGCAGATAATGGAGTTGTAACGTTGGTTTAGTGTGAGGTTAATAATGAGTAAATGTTTATTCTGTGCATAATGGTTTACATGCAACAGAGTTTCTAAATTCATATGTAGAGAATCCTTTGTTTTTTTTTTTTTTGCTTGCATTTATGGATAGGAAGATCATTTAACCTGTTTCAATTTAAAGTATTAAGAGGAGTGAGATGCTAATGCACTGGTTCTCTTCTGTCTGAGCTCAAGCAGCTGGGAAAACTTTAAAAAGCAAAAACACTTTGCTGATACAAAGGTTTCCATTAGCACCTAACTGGACTTGTTGATACAGGAATGCCTGCACATGCATGGAAATGGTGACAGCAAGTTCCCAGCCTGCGCATGCAATCTATTCATTTTTCATTAACATGTGTTGGTGAATTGTTTGATATCAGTAGTGGCTATCAAAGGTGAAAAAGAGAAAAGGTGAAAAAGAGAAAAGTATACAAAATAATCAAATTATTGTAACTACTGTCAATGTAAAATTGAGACAGTAAGCTAATTAGTAGATGGATGAGTTTGCAGATTTGCCACAGCTTTTTAATGGAAAATTTTGAAATTTTAAAACACTTTATAGTTCAATCTGGTTGAGATATTTCAACGAAAATTAAACTGTCTTGACGAAGGTCTTTGAGGAATAAATGTACCACATTTCAAAAAAATCAGTTAACAGGTGGGCTGAGTTGTTTCATGCGGACAGACATACAGACAGATATGGCTATTGCAGTAGGCGCTTTTCATGTTATATGTGAACAAACCTATTAAAAATGACTTAATGAAATGCTAAATGAAGAAGCCAGAAAAGTTTATCATTTAACTTTGTGTATAACAAAACCACCTTCATAAACCCAAAGAAAAATGTATACAAAGAGAAATACATTTTGAAAAGTATGCAGATCATAACAATTGCATATTTATTACATTTAACTACGAGCTCATTGCTACTTTTATGCATAATGCAAATTACCAAGGAATACTTTGTATCTGAAAGAGACAGAGTTAGAATGTTAATTAGGTCTATGTACAAGCTAATTAAAAATGTTAATTTGTTCCAAAATCAATTAGTTGCACTGTATCTATATTAAAGTAGTTCTCATTAAAATGAGTGTCTGCTTGGTAGTTGAAGTGCCTATGGCTTTTATGGCTGCACTGAAGATGGTGTACTTTTGTATGTGCTACCTTAATTTCAGACTACACACTCCTCTTTCTTTTCCCTAATGTATCTTTGTTTTGTTTTTATATAGTACATGTGGTAAAGGCTGCGTGCTTTTCAATGCCATTTAAACATGAAATGCAAGACTTAATTTTGTGATGAATATCATTTTGGCATTTTGTTCTGAAAAAAACTTTCCTCTGTTTTCAAAGAAGTCATTCACGGAGACCAGATGAAAATACACAATGATTCGTTATTTGCACAAAGATATGCACAAATGGAAAAGTCCATGGAGTGAGCAATCAAGAAAGCAATTAATTCCCTTTTGTACCTTCCTATTACCATTACCTTAAACTAATACATCACATCACATGACTCTTAATATGCAGAATTCTATCATCTTAGCCAATCGACTGCAGCCACCATTAACTTCATAAACATGTCGATTATTCCATTATTCTGCACATTGCTTTGTTAATAATGGGTATCCTATGGGTTTTCCCATTGATGATGTCACCACTTCGTAATTGAGGTGTTGGGGCTTTCTAACTAGCTTGTTCTTGCTTTTTAAGGGGGTGGTTATTACTCATTTACTTCATTTTAACCTTTTTAATTACGTTGATGGTTCCTTTTAAGATGAGGCAACCCTCATATGGCCAAGCTTTAAGCCATGTTTAGTTAACCCTTTAGTTACCTTTAGTCCTTTCTTTATATTTTTAATAACCCATTCTTACACTTTCATTTAAGTATATGCTTGCAATAAGTTGTAAAAATGTACTGATTAAAAATATTTGATTAAAATTCTATAGCTTCAGCCAGAAGTACAGATATACATAGATATACATATTGTCCTTTTTTGTCATTAGCTATTTTAATGTTTTTGGCTCAAAATAACTACATATAATTAGGCTGGAACTTTTTTCATTTTATAACAATCAACTGCAAGAACACCATGCAATTTATGGTAAACTTTATAAGGTTAGTCTTTATTTCAAGAACACCCTAATGAGAGTGTTTTCTGACCTTGTGAGGTAAGGCAATGACATTGTTTGGGTTCTTATGGGTACATAATGTTGCCCTTCATTATTGCACATGGATTCTTGGCATCTGTGCTAAATTTACCTAGTATTACATCAGTTGTTGTTGTTTCATGAATAATTTCCTTTTTTATTTTTATTTGAATTTAAAACTTCCATTACATACAGTGTTTCTTTTATATGGTGTAGCAGATATAGCGTTTGTCCACCTCTCGAACCCTCAGGTACCACTCTTGACACGAGGTAAAAGTACAACCACTATTTATTTTGTTATTATAATGTGCACAAAGCACCCTCCACTCCACACTCATATAAACAATAAACTCTCTCTTTAAACCAATACCTCCTCGCCCAGACACTTAGCCCACCTTCCTCCCAGCTCAGCTCAGTGTTCTGGGCTTTCCTTAGTCCTTTTATAGCTCCTGACCCAGAAGTGGTTCTAAGCACAACCCACAAGTCCATTTCCTTCCGGGTCAGGGCAAACAGTCCTCCTCTTCATCCCGGGAGCACGTCGCTTCCTCCAGTCACGTGACTGTGACACACTTCCGGGTTATAGGGCATGCAAGAGCCCACTAGCCCCCCTACAGCGACTCCTGGCGGCCCCCAAGGTATCCAGCAGGGCTGTGTCACAACACTACAAAGTCCATGAGGCCCTGCTGGAACTCGGGGCACGAATATGCTGTCCGGAGGGCTCCTCCTAGCGGCCTGGGAGTGGCGACCGGAGTCCATAGCCGGTCGTCCATCACAATGGATACATTGAATCCCAGAGATTGATCTTTCTCTTTGTAAATTGTTGGGGATGCAGAACTACAGTATGTTGAGACATGTTTATATAACGTCTCATCACGTATGTTTCTTATGTCAGGTAGTGGGGTAACTCAAGATTTTGAAATGTATGAGTTGCTACAGGAGGAAGAAAGGATAGCTCTAGCTTTAGCTTAGGTGGACATATGAAATTTACCGTAATTTCCTTCTGGTTATGATTAGATTGTTCTTGTCTGTTGAATAAATTCATAAAAATGCCACACATCTTCACACTACCTCCTGGACCAATCACAATGTTTGATTATAGTAATAGAATCTATAAAATACTATGCATTCATTATGTTTCAAAGTGCTTTGTTCTGTTGACCTATGAACTTTGGCAGAAGAAAATAGCCGATTGAGCTGCCTCTAAGCTCCTGTGTCATCTTTTGCTTATATCACTATCTATCCATCCATTATCCAACCCACTATATTCTAACTACAGGGTCATGGGGGTCTGCTGGAGCCAATCCCAGCCAAAAGAGTGCGCAAGGCAGGGAACAAACCCAGGGCAGGGTGCCAGCCCACCGCACTGCACAGACACACACCAAGCAAACACCAGGGACAATTTAGGATCGCCAATGCACTTAACCTGCAAGTCTTTAGTACAAATTCCGTTCCAATGGTGATGCCCCCAGGATGACAAAAAACACTGGAATTGAACTCTGTGAAACCCATATCTATTTCAGGCAAATAAGAAGTTTTTCATTACCATACAGCCTTTGTATACAGTTAAGGCTCTCTACCTCAAAGCACATGGAACTTGTGTTTGACAAAAAATTCTGGGTTAAATGGGGTCTCATCTTGACTTCCCAATGGCTTCTGACAAAAGTCTGGTCCACTTCACCTTTACGTTGTTTTCCATTTGTTCTTTTCTAGCACTATCCACAGATCTCTTTGATGTAAGATTATAATAGAACGGTGACAGTACGAAATGATGCAAATACAACAATGTCATGTTCAGCACATCATGGAGGCTTTTCTACTTAACAGAGGGCATTAACTGCTGCATTTCACGAATGATCAATCTGAAAATTTTTAGTCAGAGAATTAAAATAAAGAAGAGTACTTCTGTGCACTTAATACTTTAAATTCTCATTTTTTTTATTAAAGCAATAAATCATTAAGCATAACTGTAAAATGTTTAAGTGTTAATTTTTAAAGTTATAGTTTTAACAGCAGAGTATACCATTTGATAACCGATTTGCATTATAAAACAAGGCACACAAGATACTGTCTTAGGATATGCTACATGATTAAAACAAAATAAATGACTTTATACTTTACTTTTACAGTAAATATTTTTTCCTGAAAGGTGAATGTGGATGTTGTGACCTGTAGGGGCTCCTAAGCCCCAAAGTCACCAAAACCAACACAAGGGTTTAAGCAAATGAAATTTTATTTTCACAATAGCTTTACAAGACTTCTTTTTATTGTTCATATAATCACCCAAGCACAATTCTTTTCTCTCTCATTCTTTCTTCTTCTCCTTCCACTACTCCAGATAGGTTTTGTCCTCAGCCTCCCAACTCTGACTCCCTGAGTTTAGGCATCAGAGCCCTTTTATGCCAGACCTGGGAGTACTTACAGTGTTACAAGTGTCCTTCTGTTAAACTGGCCCCCTGGCCGAGTATGGATCTTTGAACCATCCCGGTCAGAATACCAGCCACTGCTTGGTATCCATGACAATGTACATGTATACCGATACTACTCACAAGAATCCAGTGTCTCTTACAAGGATGTTTGCTGTCTTATATCAGACACTGCCAAGAAAGAATTTGGTCCTCTATGTCCTGGAATGGATAGACATTTGAATAACTGAACTCTATCCTGCAGAATATGTTTTTTTTAATTCTTTTCTTGACTTTATAAGTAAATTAGTGATAATCAGTTCAAAATCCTTTTTTCACACTTGAGTAAGTGTTATTTTATAAATTTGCCTTAAAATTATGTCTTATTTAAAATTGATATTTCCTAGTTTCTTTGTATTTTTAAGAACAAAATGAGATTTTAATTAACTGCAAATTGATAAACTACTCATCAAACATCTGGCGTCGATCTTGTTTTAGAGTTGTTTAAAACTGCTTTGTTTCTGCATTATGTATCTCTCTGTTACACAAGGCAGATGAGCTATGTGTTTCCTTGTACAGTATGTTGCTAAGTAATTGTGTACTTTGCCGAGATTAAAATAACTCAAACAAAATAAAATGTGCAGAAGATTTAGCACTACTGAGAGGCATACTAATGACTAAGTCAGCCCAGCAGCAGTCAAAAGCTATAATTAAACCAACAGTGATTTGATACAGGGTAAATTACCTTATATTTGATAGACTGCTGTAGAGAAAAATCTGGCAGTAGATAAAGAAAATTGAGGCTATTGAAAATAAGGTTTTTTACTTGTAGTAATAACACTAGACATTAAATGCCATTGACATGCATCTTTAATTAATTATTTTTTTATGAATAACAGTTAAAATCTTTCTCGTAAACACTTAGAAAATCTCTAGCAGGCATGCAAAATCTCTAGCAGTTCCTCTGGCTTTCTGCTCTAATGAACCTCTTAGCTGTTTTGATTTTATTGTCATGCTTTAAAAAATACAATCAGCAAAAAGATTTTTTGTATCAGTCTGTCATATAATTTTTAAAGGCTATCATTCTCCCTTTGGCTAACATTAATAACTAAGAATGCTGTGTGGACACTAGTTGCTTTACGAGTTACAGGCACATGTACTTATATATATGGTATTTTAAATAATGATTATGAGCGTACTGTATGTGTAAACATTATTCACACTATAAGCGGGTGGTATATGGAGTTGTCTGAAAGTCATTTAAAAAGACTAAGCACAGTACTATAGGTTAGAAAACTAAAATTTTTAGATGTTAGTGTTTAAAACACCAAATTATGTGTCTACACTCATTCTGTGAATATTTACTTCTTCTATTTGTTCTCTTTCTGATATTTTATTGAAACATGAATATGACATTACATGTTTGTCAAATTACTGCTTCCCCAAATCTTCACACGTTTCATTAGCTAAAACCCTAAAGATCTTTCCATAAAAATGTACAGAGCTAACATGGATAGTTTTTATAGATTTATTTTAAGGGAGAATGATTGATAGAAAAGTCAGTGGGAGCACTGTACACTTCAAAGTAAACAAAGCCATAGCATTGTGATCAGAAGAATAAAAGAAAAATTCACAATTGATAAATGGGCAAAGATCAACAAAAAGTTTTGTAAATTGATGGCTTAAGAAATACACTTGTTTTGTAAATGCCTTCTTTTTATTCTCAGCAAAGTTTTGAATAATTCTCTGTAATAAGGATTGCTTTTATAAAGATAACAGCCATTAAACTATTGTGATTTTAAGTTTAGGACAGAAGGAACATGAGCCCCAAAATTACCAGATATTAGCTTATTTGGTTTATGATCTATCTGTTCAAAGCAGTTAATTACAGACCCAACAAAATAGGTGAATAAGAAAAAAGTACAACAAAGGCCAAGCCACATAATTAGCCAAGATTAAAAAAAATGATACAATGAAGAAAAAATGTGTGTGTATATATATATATATATATATATATATATATATATATATATATAAGGCAAAAAAAATACAATGATGTGATGAAGGTCAAGAATTTTAAAGGTCCTAAGATGAAACAATACAGGAAAGGCAGAACAGTACAAAAGGCCTAAATACTAAAAATACAATAATGATAAAATGAAAATAATACAAAAATGTTACACAAAAAATGCTAAAATGAAAACAAATTAATATGCCCCAGCAGTTGGCTGCTGAAGTTATAAAATAACTTAACAAAATATAAAATAAAATGCTAAAACTGGACTTAGCATCAGCCCAAGCCCTAAACACAACTATTCAAAAAAACAAAAAACACAACTCAGGAGCAGTTTTTTGTTCCTAGGAGCATCAGGCTGCTCCTTAACAGCAACCAACTGCTCATCCCTAAGCCCACTATGTGGCTGCTGCACCTATCACACACTGACTTTGTCTCTCAAGTCTTCACAATCGATCAAAAAAAAACCTCCCCTTCTTGTGGCCACAACCATATTTATATAGATGTCTCAGTTCCCCCTGTACAGCACACCTACACATGGAGAGATAATATTACGATCCTGCAGGGGGAAATGACGCACCTCAAACAAAAATCAAAACACCGAAAAACAAAATAAACATAATTGATCTCTAACCACCAAACAAAACACAATTCCACCTAACCTCAAGGTAACCAGAAAAGCAAAAAGAAAAATGATGCAGTGTACTTTCACTGCTAAACAAAATGATCTCCCCTGTGGCTGTCTTTCTGGATTCCAGACAGCCACGATTGCGCCTATTTTCAGCGCCAACCTCAAAACACCAGCCGGCAAACATATGATACCGTGCAAAAGGCCTGTTGTTGAAACATACAACAGAATGTCCTAAAAATACCAAGACATCTTGCAGGTCAGTCCAAACCTTAAACATTTTTTTCCTCACTGTAAACCCACTGACAATTACTTAGTGCTGTTCGCATTGATGCTTACAGAGTGTGTTGCTGCTCTTTGCCCTGCTCTCTGCCCATTTACATAGTGTTGCCTTTGTTGTCCCTGTAAGGCTACAGCATCACAGATTACTATGTTTTTTTACTCATTTCTCATATTATGGTCCTGCTACCTACTATCTAAGTATTAGAGGTGATGTCACCTACAATGAAGAAAGCCTGAAAAACAGGTCTGCCTCAGTTTCTTTAATCTTCAGCTCAACTTGAAACAATGCCTGCTAATGTTTGTTATGATGATTAAAATCAGACTGTGGTGATTCTTGACAATAGCATAACACCTTCTGTCTTCTCCTGACCAAGATGCATTTTGTTGATTATTGGATATCATTCCTGAACTATACTATCTGCCTTAAGTAGGTGACCCTTTAGTAACTATACTATTACCTTATTGTTCGGTGATCCTTGTTACTCATTCTGTTTAATTTTGTCATCAACTTGAACACAGAATTATACTGCCAGTTGTTATTTACTCTGTTCTTGTTAAAGTGGATTTGTTTGCTGTGTTTGTGGGATAATTTGGATTATCCTCATGAATGGACCTTGTAGTTCTAGAGGACTGTGGATGGTAATTTCCATCCTCACATGACAGGTGGGTGGATTTGTAGCATCTCCTCATGTTTTCTTTTAATCTTTTTTTTTTATATCTTTTCCTTTAGTATGGCTAGATTATCAATTGATTGTTACAATGTTTAGGGTCTGGGTTCAGATTTGAAAAGGGCTGGTGTGCTAAAATTCCTCAAATGTAAAAATGTGGTTATCACATTCTACAAGAAACTATGTTGCGAAATGTTTAATGTAAGAGCCAATTTTAGAAAGTTAAAGTTTTAAGTTAAACTCATATTAATGTTTGCTTAATTTGAATAGAATATAATTTCTTCCATAGTCATAGACAATGGTATACTCTTTTCCCTCTATAAGTTAGTAAGAGATAGAATCTTCTTGCTATAACTGAGAAACAGTGTGATAATAGATCTAGTTGTGTTTAGAACAGGTCCCAGTAAACAGGGACTTGAAAGACCCATTTTTAACTTAGAAATGGGATAAGCATACAGTTTTCTGACCATTTTGAAATGGTTTAGAAATTATAAGTGATTAGTAACGATTTAAGATGTATCAAGATTAAGCTTAGAATTGAAATTTTCTTATTATAAATTTTTCCCTTTTTTGCAATTTTAATTTTCTTTTTTGTGTGAATTATTTTACTTTGAAACTTAACTAAACACGTAAAACGAAGATATTTTGTCTGTGGAATCATTTCTGCGCGTCAGGGCTTTGTTGAATCCCATTTTTTGAGTTAGAGCTGCTGAAGTTTGGAAACTCTGGGAAAACGCAGCTACATTTAATGTTTATGATCTGTGGAGGAAGAAGTAAACCACCATAATTAATTAACAAAAGGAGAGCTTTAAATTTTAATTTTATAACATGGTTCATTCAGTAAAAAATTTACTGTATACAGTAATCCCTCCTCCATCGCGGGGGTTGCGTTCCAGAGCCACCCGCGAAATAAGAAAATCCGCGAAGTAGAAACCATATGTTTATATGGTTATTTTTATATTGTCATGCTTGGGTCACAGATTTGCGCAGAAACACAGGAGGTTGTAGAGAGACAGGAACGTTATTCAAACACTGCAAACAAACATTTGTCTCTTTTTCAAAAGTTTAAACTGTGCTCCATGACAAGACAGAGATGACAGTTCTGTCTCACAATTAAAAGAATGCAAACATATCTTTCTCTTCAAAGGAGTGTGCGTCAGGAGCAGAGACTGTCATAAAGACAGAGAAAGCAAACAAATCAATAGGGCTGTTAAGCTTTTAAGTATGCGAAGCACCGCGGCACAAAGCTGTTGAAGGCGGCAGCTCATACCCCCTCCATCAGGAGCAGGGAGAGAGAGAGAGATAGAGAGAGACAGAGAAAAACAAACATGCAAAAATCAATACGTGCCCTTCGAGCTTTTAAGTATGCGAAGCACCGTGCAGCATGTCACTTCACTAAGCAGCTGCACAGAAGGTAGCAACGTGAAGATAATCTTTCAGCATTTTTAGACGAGCGTCCGTATCGTCTAGGTGTGCGAACAGCCCCCCTGCTCACACCCCCTACATCAGGATCAGAGAAAGCGCAAGAGAGAGAAAGAGAAAAGTAAGTTGGGTAGCTTCTCAGCAATCTGCCAATAGCGTCCCTTATATGAAATCAACTGGGCAAACCAACTGAGGAAGCATGTACCAGAAATTAAAAGACCCATTGTCCTCAGAAATCCATGAACCAGCAAAAAATCTGCAATATATATTTAAATATGCTTACATATAAAATCCGCGATAGAGTGAAGCCGCGAAAGGCGAAGCGCGATATAGCGAGGGATCACTGTACATATAAATATGTGACAAGCAGTAAAAACAGGATATCTAGTACCAAGCCCAAACATCCTAATTTCCATATCATTTATATAAAGTATATTAGCAAAAGGGGAAGGAAGGAAGTAACTTTTTCAAAGCTCCCGCATATAGATAGATAGATACTTTATTAATCCCAAGGGGAAATTCACACACACACACATTATATATATATAGGAAGAAGTTCCACATTTTAAAACAATGAGTATTATTTTTCATTTTCCATAGAAGTGTAATATTTACTATCATCTGGTGATACCTCCAGGAAAGACGGTTTGGCAATGTAGTGCATTGCAACCTTCAGGTTAAAATCCTACACCAAGGCTCCATTGATTTTAGGAGATTTTGCTTTGCTCTGACAGTACCTGAGAGATGAAAATTTATTTTTTGTTTCCTAACCCTTATCAGCACCTGGTTCCTTGCTTCCACTCAGCTAGATTTCCTTCTATTTTTCTACCTACTATCTCATTCATTCTAGACCACATATGTCAAACACAAGGCCCGCGGGCCAAATCCGGCCCGCCTGACCTTGCAATGTGGCCCGCAGGAATCATGCTGCAATGTGGCCAAAAGTAAATCATGCTGTTTCTATTTTCGCCACAAGAGGGCGTATCGCTACTCTGGCAAACACTGTGTGGCTTCAACAATACCAGAAGTGCAGTGCTGTATTGTTTCCAGGGAGACGTCGGCACGTGTGCGCGCCAGCATCTCCCGCAGCTTAAGTCAGGTAGGAGGCGGGACTGTGAGCGTGGTAGGAGGCGGGCCGTAATGCAAACACGAGCTACTCCTGGTCTGAGCAGAAGCTGCCATTTGTCTCACAGCACACACACACTGCAGGCATTAAATTAGCAGCAGAAGCTGGCAGTTGTTTGTGCATTTGTAGCGCCGATCTATGAGCAAAAGCTGCCATTGTCTGTTGATCTCTGTTGATCTCCATTGCTGATCATACTGTAGGCATTAAATCATCATACACTGCAGGCATAAGATTAGCAGCAGAAGCTGCCAGTTGCTGAACCTACACTGCAGGCATTGATTATTAGTAGCAGAATCTGCCATCTGTACCCAGTGGCGTAGCTAGGGGCGGGCGGTGAGGGCGGTCCGCCCCGGGCGGCACATTTTTGGGGGCGGCATTATTGGCCAAAAGGCTCAGAACACTTCACGTGTAAGCAGCAGGGTTCAGAAAAATATCACTCATGAATGAAAAAAAGTCAAATTCACTGATTTTCATCCACAAATGCTTCAAAAATCATTTTCAGACGGTCCTTCTGTGACGGCATCAAACACGGCAGTTGATATTTATGAGGCGATAACAAAAATAAACAGAAACATTACACCGATAATAATTTCTAGGAAGATAAACAATTAATTCATAATGTATAATTTCTTTTCGTTAACAATCCGAATGCGTTCTTGCTCATCCCCACCTATCACTTGTACACCACACCGGTTCTGGTTTTCACAGTGTAATTATATTAAACTAATAATCAGAACATGGCTCACCAGTGTGTCTGTACTATATTCTTGTCTAGTTGATGCTTATAAATAATTATATGTGAAAAAAATATTGCTGTTTCTCTATATATAAATATCTTAATTTTTCTCTATACGTCATTTTAATTTTCTATTTAAATAGGTTAACATATTCAGATATGTTGGAGGGCAGCAAATTGAAGCCCCGCCCCACCCCGCCCCGAGTGGCGCGAACTCAAGCTACGCCACTGTCTGTACCCTGCCAGGCATTCACGGGCATTGTGTGAATTTTTATTTACTCTGCCAGGCATTAACAGCAGAATCTGCCATCTGCATTACCCTGCCTGGCATTAACAGGCATTGTGTGAGCCTTTATTACTCCGCCTTCTTCACTCCATCTGCCAAATCAAGCTATCCCAGTGCAGTTTTCTACTTTTCCCTTCTAGTGCAGATTGCCAATAAACTACATCTTATTAGTGGCGATATTTATCCCAAAATATCCAAAAAAAGATGACACTGAAGGCAGACAATTTAATGACAAATGGGAAAGTGAATACATGTTTGTGCTTAGAGAGGGCAAACCAGTGTGTATATTGTCTTATGAGGCAGTGTCGGTGATGAAAGAGTACAATCTACGTCATCATTTTGACACCAAACATGGTGTTAAGTATGGCAAATATACCTTGGAAGAAAAGCATAAAATTGTGCAAGAACTAAAAGGCAAACTGCAAATGTTTAACAAAGGCTACAGCGAAAAATGATGCTGCAGTGAAAGCAAGCTTTATAGTGGCTGAAGAAATTGCCCGTACTTCAAGGTGTTTTTCAGAGGGTGCCTTTTTGAAGCAATGCATGCTAAAAGTGTGTGAGCAGGTATGCCCAGACCAGATACAGAGTTTTCAATATGTCAGTTTGTCAAGAAACACCATTGCAGACAGAGTTCGGGAACTCTCAGGAAATCTATCAACACAGCTGGCCAAACGGCATGCAGTTATCTCGCTTTTTCACTTGCTGTCGATGAAAGCACAGACAACACTGATAGAGCGCAGCTGTCCATCTTTATACGTGCCACGAAGACCGACCTCTCTGTCACTGAGGAACTTTTGGAGCTGCCATGTATGGGATGACGACTGGTAGAGATATATTTGAGGCTGTGGAGAAATCCATAAATAATTATAAATTACCCTGGGAAAAGTTGGTAGGGCTAACTACTGATGGCGCACCTGCAATGTGTGGAGAAAAGAAAGGCTTGGTTGGACAAATGAAGGAAAGAATGCAAAAAAGTCACTGCCACACACCTCTGATTACTTATCATTTGTCGCAGATATGCCCCTCATCCACCTCTCGGACCCTCAGGTACCACTCCAAACACGATGTAAAAGTACAATTCTTGTTTATTGTACAATCACGTGCACAAAGCACCCTCCACTCCACACTACTCATAAATTCAATAATCACAATAATAAACACCAATCCTCCTCTCCCAGACACTTCGCCACCCTACCTCCCAGCTCAGCTCACTGTACTGGGCTTCCCAAAGTCCTTTTATACACCCTGACCTGGAGGTGTTCCTGCCCAATCAGTCCACAGTTCCTTATTCCTTCCGGGTCAGGGTAAACAGTCCTTTTCTTCAACCCGGGAGCACGTCGTTCCTTCCTGTCACGTGACCGTGAAGTACTCCCGGGTTATAGGGCACATAAGAGCCCATGAGCCCCCCTACAGCGACTCCCGGTGGCCCCCAAGGTATCCAGCAGGGCTGTGTATAAACATTACATAGTCCATGAGGCCCTGCTGGAACTCGGGGCACGATCATGCTGTCCGGAGAGCTCCTCCTGGGGGTGATGGCCGGAGTAAGAAGCCGGCAATCCACCACACATTGTATTATTCACCAAGAGGCAATGTGTGTAAAAGTTCTGGAAATGAATGACATAATGACCACAGTCATTAAAACAGTTAACTTTATACGGGCACGTGGCCTGAATCATCGCCACTTCCAGCAGTTTTTACAGGAGGTGGGTGCAGAGCATGGAGACGTGCCATACCACACAGAAGTAAGATGGCTGAGCAGGAGCACAGTCCTCAAAAGATTTTTTGAGCTCAGAGAACAAATCGCTCTTTTCATGGAAAGTAAAAGAAAGCCCTTGCCTGAACTGTCAGATCCCGCCTGGCTATGTGATTTTGCTATGATCTGTGATATATGCAAGCATCTCGCCCAACTGAATCAGAAGTTGCAGGGACGCAAACAAGTCATCACGAAGATGTCTGACATGATCACAGCATTCCAGTGTAAATTTCAACTATGGAAGTCCCAACTGGAACAGGACGATCTTGCCCACTTTCCTGTTTGTCAGAGTATCTCAGCCACTGTTTCTGGTGTTTTTCCTTGTAGTCGGCTGGCTACCAAAGTTAGCCGGTTAATAACTGAATTTGAGTGGCGCTTCTGTGACTTCAGAACACAGCACTCAGGCTTTGACATCAGTTGATGTCAACAATGTGCCCCATCACCTTCAGATGGAGATAATTGAGCTTCAGACTGACAGTGGCCTGAAATCAAAGTTTCAGAATGTTGCAATTGAGGACTTCTACCCTCTACTGCCCCAACGTCATAAACATTGCCCCTAAATCAGCATCACTGGCAAGAACTTCTGCTGATCAGAGCCACACACAGCACCACAACAGGAGGGGAATTGTCCACTCTGGAATTAACAGTCAGTAAAATAATACTAAAAAGTACTAAACTTTTTCTAACACCCATAATCTTTCAGACTTCTAGTTGCTTAGTGTTGTGCTGCCAGAAATCACTTTACAAAGACGTTAGGCCTAGAATGTACTTTAAGACACAGAGATTGATAAAAACAATTAAGAGAAAAATCACACAATCTGAATACAGGTAGGCACCATAATCAAAAGAAAATAAATAAGATGAAAAATCCAAAAGACAAACCAAAACTCAAAATAGTCTAAACCTTGACACCTTTTATTTGTATCTTTTCATTTTTCTCAAATGAGAGATGGAATTGTAACCTTTCCCATGAAGAAAAGCTCAAAGAAAGGAGTATGCTGAGCTCACGTTTTAAGGCTCACACAATGGACCCTAGCAACTGTGCAATTCAGGGAGGAATACTGCGACTAGCTGAGGACATTGGATTATACAGATTTGAGAATGTAATGTTAAGTTGCTATTATCATAACACAATTTATGGTGCACAAAACGTGAATGTAAAAAATTACCAAACAATGCAAGTATCTAAACACTATCAGATATTGACACTAAAAAACAAAGCAGAAGGGTAACTTGGTTTTGAATTAAGTAAAATTATTCACAAATGCATCTGCTTGCTTAAAACAAAGGCAAGATGTTTTCTCTTTTTGACTGTAACTTTTATTTTTATTTAAAAATTACTAAATAAGTCTTTTTGCTGTACTAAAAAATCTTCTCTTTTAAAATTATTTTTCATCGGTCTGTCGTGGTGAAAAAGGAGCTGAGCCGCAAGGCGAAGCTCTCAATTTACCAGTCGATCTATGTTCCTACCCTCACCTATGGTCATGAGCTATGGGTAGTGACCGAAAGAACGAGATCGCGAATACAAGCGGCTGAAATGAGTTTCCTCCGCAGGGTGTCTGGGCTTTCCCTTAAAGATAGGGTGAGAAGCTCAGTCATCCGGGAGGGGCTCAGAGTAGAGCCGCTGCTCCTCCGCATCGAGAGGAGTCAGATGAGGTGGCTCGGGCATCTGATCAGGATGCCTCCTGGACGCCTCCCTGGTGAGGTGTTCCAGGCACGTCCAACCGGGAGGAGGCCCCGGGGAAGACCCAGGACACGCTGGAGGGACTATGTCTCTCGACTAGCCTGGGAACGCCTTGGGATTCTCCCGGAAGAGCTAGAAGAAGTGGCCGGGGAGAGGGAAGTCTGGGCATCTCTGCTCAAGCTGCTGCCCCCGCGACCCGACCTCGGATAAGCGGGAGACAATGGATGGATGGATGGATATATGTGCCCATGCCACTAAAAAAGTCTATTAAGTGGTGTGTCTGCTGCGCTGCTGCCTCCCTACCTTAAAATAGTATGTAAACTGCTACACCCTGGACATAATTTAGAAGGGTGCATGGACTAAATGGGAACAAGCTCTGGACCAAAAAATCTTATAGTGTAAGTTATGGCAGGCTGAGCCCAAGCACATCAAGATCCATCTATGATGCACTCCCTGATCCATCCAACCTCTTCAGTTTGGGTTAAACTCAGATTTCTTGATGTTCTTTGTGTGGCAAGTCACAAATATTTCAGGACATCACTAGGTAGCTGCTTCTTTACGCCACTGGGGGAAGGCTGCTTCTGCTGGTGCCACAATTAGGGGCTGGCAGCAACAGTTGAGGTCATGTCTACTGCCATCTCCAATAATACTGAAGGTAACCACCACCCAACAACAGCATTACATAAGCTTCATAAGGGTAGGACAGAAGCCTCAGCATATAACTGCAGGGCTCCTTCGAAGGGCAGTGGACTAAAAGTTAGAAGTCACCCTGGACAGGTAGCATAGAATTTCCTAAATACACATCTGTGGACCACCTTACAGGATCCTGTGAGGTAAACAGTTCCACTGCTGGACAAGAAGGAGCACTGACACTAGCATTATCTTCTCCTTCTCCTTCCTCCTTCAGCATTAAGAAAAAATGCCCAAAAAGGATGGCTGACCCTGCCAAACCATGCAGATAATATTCCACCCCAGTCTCAGCCCTATAAAGCCCTGAAGATGTTATCACATACCTAACTGACACTAGGAAGGACAGAGCTCCTGAATGCTTACCAGAATGATACAACGCCTTAAAATTGCTTTTTATCTTACCCATTTGTATGCTGTCTTTTTTCTTAATATTAAAAGAGGTTAACAGGGTGGTACCACAACTTTTCTTCGACTTCTCGAGATGTCTGCTTACCCGGCCACCCTTACACTGGCTTTAAAATGTCCATGGGCGAGCCTGTCACAAAAGAAATGATTTTGCAAGGATACTGTTAACACTCTTTGAGATAACTCCGCCATTGCCGGTCCCAAGCCCGGATGAAAAAGGAGGAGGGTTGGGCGTTGGGCTAGCAACTCCACCCCATAAAAATGTAACCGCTATAGAAACGCCAAAAAGAGAAACAGAGACAAACTTCCTGGGAAATGAAGGATCTCCGACAACTCGGAGACATATGACGCTTGAGGGTGAAAGCCGGAAGGAAGCAATCGAACCGACCAACCTTCTTTCGACCAGGAGAACCCTTATCGGCACATGGAATGTCAGGACCATGTACGAGACAGAAGAGACGGCACAGGTAGCTGCCGAGATGAAAAAGAACAACCTGATCATGTTGGGCATCAGTGAAACCAGATGGACACAAGTCGGACAGAGAAAACTGAAGACAGGAGAACTGTTACTGTACTCTGGGCATGAAAAGAGTAATGCATCCCATATGCAGGGAGTAGGCCTCATGTTGTCCAAACAAGCACAGAAGGCATTGATTGGATAGGAGGCACACAGTCCCAGAATCGTCACAGCATCCTTCAGAACCAAACACAAGAAGATAACACTCAACGTCATCCAGAGTTACGCTCCAACTAATGACTCTAATGAAAAAGAAAATGACCAGTTCTACAACAGACTGCAGAAAATCGTAGAGACATTTCGAGCCAGAGACATTGTCATCCTTATGGGAGACTTCAACACCAAGATCGGACCCGACAATACAGGATATGAACAAGTCATGGGATCCACGGGCTGGGAGTGATGAACGATAATAGAGAGAAATTTACGGAACTGTGTGCGCTCAATAACCTGGTCATCGGAGGCAGCATCTTCCCTCACAAGAGGATCCACAAAAGCACCTGGGTATCACCAGATAGCTTGACAGAGAACCAGATTGACCACATCTGCATTAGCAAGAAGTTTAGAAGATCCCTTCAGGACGTTAGTTAGAAGAGGAGCAGATGTGGCTTCCGACCACCACCTAGTAGTAACCAGCATGCAGCTGAAGTTGAAGAAGAACTGGAAGGAAACAACACAGTGTAGACTGAAGTACGATGTCAGCCGTCTAAAAATCTCCAGCATCAGGGAAGAGTTTCGACTTCAGTTGAAGAACAAGTTTGAGGTGCTACAAGAACGGCACCAGGAAGAGGAAGGAAGTAGGGTGCAGATCAGCTGGCAGGCAGTAAAAGAGACACTGAGAACAGCCTGTCAAGAAGTGGTCGGAACGAAGAAACAATATCACAAAGAGTGGATCACAGCTGTGACCTTGGAAAGGATAGAAGAGAGGATACAGAAGAAAGCGGCAGTCAATAACAGCAGGACTAGGGCATCAAAAGCCAAGGCCCAAGAGGAATACGCAGAAGCCCATAGAACAGTGAAGAAGACCATTAGGAAGGACAAGAAAGACTACATAGACGGACTGGCAGCTGAAGCAGAACAGGCAGTGTACAACGGTAAAATGAAACAGTTGTATGACACAACTAAGAAAATATCTGGGAAATACAACAGGCCAGAGCGACCTGTCAAAGACAAGGAGGGAAAGGCCATCACAGGACTAGAACAGCAGATGAATAGATGGTCTGAACATTTTGAGGAACTTCTGAACAAACCAGTACCACCAAATTCTCCAGACATCAACCCAGCCAACGAAGATCTCCCCATTAACTGCGGTAAGCCGACCCGAGAAGAGATCAGGAAGGCCATCACCCTGATGAAGAACGGGAAGGCAGCTGGACCTGACGACATACCAGCAGAAGCCCTAAAAGCAGACCTGGAAGCATCGGTGGAGATGCTATACCCCCTTTTCAAGAAGATCTGGGAGGAGGAAGAGATACCGACTGACTGGAAGGCGGGTTACCTAGTCAAGCTTCCAAAAAAAGGGGACCTAAGTAATTGTAACAACAACAGAGGCATCACACTCCTGTCAGTGCCAGGCAAGGTCTTCAACCGGATCCTCCTAGAGCGGATGAAGGACGTCGTTGATCCACAATTACGAGATGAGCAAACAGGTTTCAGGCAGAATCGATCATGCACAGACTAGATTGCAACGCTATGTATCACAGTCCAGCAGTCCTTGGAGTGGAATACACCGTTGTACATCAACTTTGTCGACTATCAGAAGGCGTTTGACAGTGTGGATCGAGGGACCCTGTGGCAGCTCCTCTGGCACTACGGCATCCCAGCCAAGGTGGTCAATCTGATCAAGAGCTCATACATGGGAATAACCTGCAGAGTGATCCATGGAGGGCAGCTCACCAACAGCTTCCAAGTGAAGACGGGAGTCCGACAGGGATGCTTGTTATCCCCGTTCCTCTTCCTCATCGCTATCGACTGGATCATGAAGACATCCACTAGTGAACGCAGGAATGGAATCCAGTGGACCTTGTGGAGCCAATTGGAAGACTTAGAGTTTGCCGACGATCTTGCACTTCTTTCCCACAGTCAGCAGCAGATACAAGAAAAGACAAATGTGTTGGCTGCCACATCATCACAGGTTGGACTCAACATACACAAGGAGAAGACAAAGATTATTAAGATCAACTCCAGCAGCAACAACCCAGTCATCTTAAATGGAAGTTCCCTGGAGGAGATACAGTCCTTCACCTACCTGGGCAGCATCATCGACCAGCAGGGTGGAACAGATACAGACGTCAAGGCAAGGATCGGCAAAGCAAGAGCCGCCTTTATCCAGCTCAAGAACATCTGGGCTTCCAGAGAACTGACCTTGACCACCAAGATCCGTCTGTTCAACACAAATGTGAAGTCAGTACTGTTGTACGGGGCCGAAACCTGGAGGACAACCAAAAACACCACCCGAAGAATCCAGACTTTCATGAACACCTGTCTCAGAAAGATCCTCCACATTCGCTGGCCAGACACCATCAGTAACACTAATCTATGGGAAATGACTTGCCAACATTCAGAAGAAGCAGAAATCTGGAAGAGAAGATGGGGATGGATAGGGCACACCCTACGCAAACCGCAAACCAGCATCACCAGACAGGCTCTCAGATGGAACCCCCAAGGAAAGCGGAAGAGAGGCCGTCCAAGAAACACCTGGCGACGCGACCTGGAGGCAGACATCACAAGGATGGGCTACACCTGGAAAGAACTAGAATGAATGGCTCAGGACAGAAACCTCTGGAGATCTACCTTTGGCGGCCCATACCCCGGAAGGGGTGGAGGGCATAAGTAAGTAAGTATTTGTAGGCTGTCTTTTTTCTTAATATTAAAAGAGGTTAACAGGGTGGTACCACAACTTTTCTTCGACTTCTCGAGATGTCTGCTTACCCGGCCACCCTTACACTGGGTTTATAATGTTCATGGGTGTGCCTGTCATAAAAGAAATGATTTTGCAAGGATACTGTTAACACTCTTTGAGATCTCTTGCAGGAAAAGATTGCATTACATAGCTATTTTACTGAAAGGGAATATTGTAACCATTATGTTACATCCACTTCAAAAGAAGGCAGGCACCTTTTCACCTAATGACTATACACCAGTGGAACTTGCATCCTCCATCTTTATGATCTTCAGGAGGCTGATGCAGGACTATATGAGTCCTCTTGTGAAAGACTATTTGGATCGACTACAATTTGCCTATCAGACTAAAATTGGAGAAGAAGGTGAAATTATCTGTCTGCTCCACAAAACTTATTCTCAACTGAACAAAGCTACCAGCACTGTGAGGATTATGGTTTTTGATTTCTCCAGTGTCTTTAATATCAACCAGCCATCAATGTTAAGTGGTAAACTCTTGGATATGCAGGTGGATTAGCCTATGGGTTCCTGGATAATGAACTGTTTGGCAGACCACAGTTGTTGACTGTATCATGTAATAAACTCTACTAGCCAATGAAGATGTGCAGGATTGTGATTGTAAAATTACAACGTTGATTAGCATACTCCATACTGTATATGGTTGTTTCTGGGTGGCAACCAGGTAGGGTTCAAGGCGCATTCAAATACACACATTTACAAGATGATTTTGATTCATAAAGGGTATTGCATGGAAATGTATTTACACCAGGTTTTATAAATCATATCTTTTTGGCAAGTTTTACAGATGAGACTCCTGATGAAGTGGCATTAGGATGACAGGTTTTTTTTTGTTTTGTTTTTTAAGTTTTATAAATTAGTCCTACTAGTACATTATATTTAGATCTGGTAATGTATATGATCTTGGCATATATTCATATATATATAGGGCCAGGGGGTAACAATGTGTACTAATTCTCTCTCTCTCTCTCTTCTCCAGACCCTCCAGTGAAGATCCATCACTTCTGGTTCTGGCCCTACAAGCACACCCCTTCCTGTGTACCCTCTATAAAAGCCTGCCTATTCTCAATGCATTCTCAGTTCTGTGTGGACTCAGTCTTTAGTGATCATTCTGTACTTAATTTATAGCATATTCTGTACCACGTATATGGGGGTGGCTACCCCAAACATTCTGCCTTTTTTACTATATATAAATACAGAGGCACAAGTCCCAGGCACTACACAGGCTTTGATTACAATTTCCAGCTCTCAGAGTAAAACACCACATAGCACACAGTTCATTTTTCTCCTCGTCTCTTCTGCCTCCACTCTTCCCTGAAGCTTTGTCCTCTACCTCCTGACTCTGGCTCTCCGAGTTGAGGCAGCTGTCTCCTTTTATAGAGCACCCAGAAGTGCTCCTGGTGTTACATGATCTCCTTCTGGCTGCACTTCCAGGTGTGATGGCAGCCCTGGAGAGGAGGGCTCAGGGCTACATATGCACCCTGGTGGTGGCCACGGGACCCAGCAGGGTTGAGCTTCCCTGCTCCATGGTACTATAGCAAGCCAGGGGGGCTGCCCTCTGTTGTCCCGGAGGATGTTATTGCCCTGTTCAAGCTCCTTCCTTCCCCCGGTCCTTCCTTCCGTTATGGAGGTTTGACGCATTACTATATATATATATATATATATATATCCATCCATCCATTGTCCAACCCGCTGAATCCAAACACAGGGTCACGGGGGTCTGCTGGAGCCAATCCCAGCCAACACAGGGCACAAGGCAGGAACCAATCCCGGGCAGGGTGCCAACCCACCGGAGAGATATATATATATATATATATATATATATATATATATATATATATATATATATATATATATATATATATATATATATATATATATATCCATCCATCCATCCCTTTTCCAACCCGCTGAATCCGAACACAGGGTCACGGGGGTCTGCTGGAGCCAACCCCAGCCAACACAGGGCACAAGGGAGGAACCAATCCCGGGCAGGGTGCCAACCCACCGGAGATATATATATATATATATATATATATATATATATATATATATATATATATATATATATATAAAGCCCATTACAATAAATATATTATATATATATATATATATATACATATATATATATTATATATTGTGATAAGCTGCCCGGACACAGACAGACGACACCATTGTACAGTCCACCACACATTTATTATACATATTTTACACTGTCCATAAGTGTACAACCCAGTGCCTCAAGCACCAAACTCCCCCAAAGTCCAGGCCATCTCTCACTCTCTGCCTGCTCTTCAGGCCGCCTCCTCTCTCCTGCCTCCAAACTTTGTCCACTCCTCACCCGACTCCAGTCCTCGTCTGCAGGGAGGCGGCCCCTTTTATAATTACCCGGATGGGCTCCAGGTGATTCCCAACACTCCTTAGACACTCCCCTGTGTGGCGGAAGTGTTGGGGTTCCGGGTCCTTCAGGCATGGGGGCGCCCCCTGGCGGAGACCATAGGCCCCTACAGGGTTGGGCTTCCAAGCCCTGCACCCGTGGCCCCCAAAGGAACCAGGGCGGTCGCCCCCTCGTGGTCTGGAGGAGGCATGAGCCCTCCTCCTGTCCGCCTGGGCATCCCTTGCTGGGTGCCACCCCCAGCCGCGTGCCACACTACCCCACCGCAAGCTGAGACCCCAGGGACTAGTGGCCCGTCCTGTGAGGGCAGGTCTTCCTCGGCGGGAAGCCTACACACTCCGTTCCAGGGCCCGGTCCTGTAAAAAAGAAAACAAAACAAGGGGCGGAGACGTTGCCCTGACGCCACCACTCGGCGTCTCTCTGTCGTCTATAGGGGCAACGCTCCCCCCTTTGACCGGCACCCCGGTGCTTGCCAGCTTGGCCCCCTTTTCGTGACCTCTGTGCCTATCGTGGTGGGACATCGGACGGGACCGAATGCGCGCCCGTCCCCTCAGCCTGCCGTGGGTTTTCCCTCTGCACCCGCAGAGGGCGGCCCTTCTCCGGACGTGAGCGTCCTGCCTCACGTCTGCCCTTATTGGAGGAACCGGCATTCTTCCCCTGGCTCCCCCTTTTCCTCTGGGACGCGGTGACGGAATGAGTCTCCTTATAGGAAAGAAAGAGACCCCTTTGCGCCTGCGTCCCTGTAAAACTGCTTGAGGCTGCTGCTGGCTTAGGGCAGAGGGCGCTAGGACCCAGGGCACTTATCAGCCCGTGTCCTGCCAGCCCCGTCGTTGTTTCTCCCCTTGCCCTGCACGCAGCACCCACCGCCGCATCCACTGAAGGAGATCAGCTACAGCCGCTGGCTGCTCTTTGGGGCCCTTTTCTTCTGGCCCAATTGGGTCTCTCCTGGCCACAAGATGGACATTCCCTGGTCCCGCCTCTCTACAGTCATTGGCGGGCACACAGGACACACCATCCAATCCCGTGCCTGCCATGGGGAGGGACTTCTGGTCCGCCGCCATTTTGGCTCTTCTCCCCTTGTGCGGCGCCATTCTGGCTCTTGGAGTTGCATCTCCATTTTCTCAGCAGCTCTCCCGACTGCCACCTCCACACTGCCGACAGCCTGTGGACCGGCACGCCTCTGCCACGGACACGGAACCGGGCAGTCCCTGCCCGCAACAAAGGAGGTAAGTCCAACCCCGCAGGGCCGACCGCCATTAGGCAGGGCACTTACCTCCCGGTTCCCGTCATCCAACCATATCTGCTGCACTCTGGCCTTCCTTTCTGCAATACCGTCCTGGCCGCCGCTTCCGACAGCGCGTCAGTCGGAGTCCGCTGGACTCCAGCCACACCTGTTGGCGCTTCTCCTTACCCGGGGATCAGAGCCTTTCTGCGGACCGCTGGCGGTCCCTGGGGAGAATCGCTCCCGCGTATTTTTGTAATGCGCCGCTCCCGCGACGTGTGTGTGGGTTCTGCTGCTGCGCCGGGCCACTCACAGAATAATTTTTTAACCCAGGTTCCTGCCTTGAACCAGGCAGACCATCCTGCCGACTACGCCACTGTGATATTTACGGCCTGGACACAGACAGGCAGACACATTTAAAGCCATCACCACACGTTTATTTACACTAATTATAATACAAGTCTCTAAGTGCACTGCCACACCAACAAACCCCAACAGTCTCCCAAAGTCCAGGCTTCAGTAAGCCACATCTCTTTCTCTTTCTTCTCTCTCTCTCTCTCAGGCCTCTCCTTGCCGCCTCCTCTCCGACCTCGTCCACCTCCTCACCCGACTCCAGCCTTGATTGAAGGGAGGCGGCCCCTAAAATAGGCAGGCGGCTGATGACCACACCCGGCCACCTGCCACATATATATATATATATATATATATATATATATATATATATATATATATATATATATATACATATATATACACACATATATATATATTGTGGAAGATGGCCCGGACACAGACAGGCGGACACGTTCAAATCACCCACAACACGTTTATTGTACATTATTTACAAGAATAAAGTGCACCACAAACCCCTAAAGTCTTCAAAGTCCAGGCCAACTCTCCAATGCCTTTTCCTTCAGGCTGCCTCCTTGCCTCCTCCAAGACTTTGTCCTTCCTTCTCTCCCGACACCAGCCCCCGAATGGAGGGAGGTGGCCCCTTTTATAATCACCCGAATGTGCTCCAGGTGCCTCCCGACAATCTTCCACCGGCACTCCCCACTGTGGCGGAAGTGCCGGCTGCGCACTCCATGTGTCCCCGATCCTCTTCCCCCCACACTTCCAGGTGTGGCGGAAGTGCTGAGGTCCAGGGCTCCTTAGGCATTCGGGCGCCCCCTGGCGGTGACCATGGGCCCCTACAGGGTTGAGCTTCAAAACTCTGTACCCGTGGTCCCCATAGCCACCAGGGCGATCGCCCCCACGTGGTCTGGGGGAGACGTAAGCCCTCCTCCGGTCCTCCGGGGCGTCCCGGCCGGGTCGCCCCCCCAGCCACCTGTGACAATATATATACACACATATACATATATATATATATTACACACATATACTGTACACACACACACATATACATATATATATATATTACACACATATACTGTACACACACACACACACACATATATATATATATATATATATATATATATATATATATATATATATATATTCACGGCATTCGAAGTCTGTGTCACAATCTGTTAGTGTGGGTGGTTACCTACCAGGTAACGCTTTGTGGTTGGCCAGCAATCTGCTAACATCTGCCACGGTGCCCTCAGTTTGTGAAGAGCAGATCATAGAATGGCTGTAATAGTTTACTGTCAAATAAATGCAAAGAGTACACGACACGTGTTTCGCCCTCATTCTGGGCTCATCAGGTGTACACACTCCACTGCACTCCCTCTCGGGAATCGAACCTCGGACGTCAGCGTCAGAGGCGATGCCCCTAACGTTGCGCCACGGCGTGTGGTTCATTTATTTGACAGCATGTAGATCGGGGTAATTACATTGTGAAAAACTATTTTCCCCCTTCCTGATTTCTTATTCTTTTGCATGTTTGTCACACAAAATGTTTCTGATCATCAAACACATTTAACCATTAGTCAAATATAACACAAGTAAACACAAAATGCAGTTTTTAAATGATGGTTTTTATTATTTAGGGAGAAAAAAAATCCAAACCTACATGGCCCTGTGTGAAAAAGTAATTGCCCCCTTGTTAAAAAATAACCTAACTGTGGTGTATCACACCTGAGTTCAATTTCCGTAGCCACCCCCAGGCCTGATTACTGCCACACCTGTTTCAATCAAGAAATCACTTAAATAGGAGCTGCCTGACACAGAGAAGTAGACCAAAAGCACCTCAAAAGCTAGACATCATGCCAAGATCCAAAGAAATTCAGGAACAAATGAGAACAGAAGTAATTGAGATCTATCAGTCTGGTAAAGGTTATAAAGCCATTTATAAAGCTTTGGGACTCCAGCGAACCACAGTGAGAGCCATTATCCACAAATGGCAAAAACATGGAACAGTGGTGAACCTTCCCAGGAGTGGCCGGCCGACCAAAATTACCCCAAGAGCGCAGAGACGACTCATCCGAGAGGTCACAAAAGACCCCAGGACAACGTCTAAAGAACTGCAGGCCTCACTTGCCTCAATTAAGGTCAGTGTTCACAACTCCACCATAAGAAAGAGACTGGGCAAAAACGGCCTGCATGGCAGATTTCCAAGACACAAACCACTGTTAAGCAAAAAGAACATTAGGGCTCGTCTCAATTTTGCTAAGAAACATCTCAATGATTGCCAAGACTTTTGGGAAAATACCTTGTGGACTGATGAGTCAAAAGTTGAACTTTTTGGAAGGCAAATGTCCCGTTACATCTGGCGTAAAAGGAACACAGCATTTCAGAAAAAGAACATCATACCAACAGTAAAATATGGTGGTGGTAGTGTGATGGTCTGGGGTTGTTTTGCTGCTTCAGGACCTGGAAGGCTTGCTGTGATAGATGGAACCATGAATTCTACTGTCTACCAAAAAATCCTGAAGGAGAATGTCCGGCCATCTGTTCGTCAACTCAAGCTGAAGCGATTTTGGGTGCTGCAACAGGACAATGACCCAAAACACACCAGCAAATCCACCTCTGAATGGCTGAAGAAAAACAAAATGAAGACTTTGGAGTGGCCTAGTCAAAGTCCTGACCTGAATCCAATTGAGATGCTATGGCATGACCTTAAAAAGGCGGTTCATGCTAGAAAACCCTCAAATAAAGCTGAATTACAACAATTTTGCAAAGATGAGTGGGCCAAAATTCCTCCAGAGCGCTGTAAAAGACTCATTGCAAGTTATCGCAAACGCTTGATTGCAGTTATTGCTGCTAAGGGTGGCCCAACCAGTTATTAGGTTCAGGGGGCAATTACTTTTTCACACACGGCCATGTAGGTTTGGATTTTTTTTTCTCCCTAAATAATAAAAACCACCATTTACAAACTGCATTTTGTGTTTACTTGTGTTATATTTGACTAATGGTTAAATGTGTTTGATGATCAGAAACATTTTGTGTGACAAACATGCAAAAGAATAAGAAATCAGGAAGGGGGCAAATAGTTTTTCACACCACTGTATATATATATATATATATATATATATATATATATATATATTGTGAGCTGTGAAGCTAATCGTACCCCCAAAAAGATACAGACGCCAAAAAGGGAAAAGCCCTAAGAAACCCCTAGGAAACATAGACAGACTATCTTCACATTTCTCCTTTCCCTTCTGGCCAGCTCTGTCGCGTAATCTGCCTCTCGCACGGTGCTCCGCCTTGTCAAAAAGCCTGTACGGGGTTCTCTCAGTTTGTTAAATTGATCTCCTTATCTCTCTCTCAGACTTTCTCTGCTCCAAGCGGAACTGTCATCTCTGACTTGTCATGGAGCACGTTTAAACTTTCGAAAAAAGACAAATGTTTGTTTGCAGTGCTTTGAATAAAGTTCCTTTTTTTTCTACAACCTCCTGTGTCTCTGTGCAAATCTGTGACCCAAGCGTGACAAGTGGTACCAGGAGTGGTTGCACAGATGGATGCACAGTTGGAAGCCGAATACCTTTTTCAAATCGCTCAGAATGTTCCTCTCCCATACGACCCAGAAGATGATTTAGATTCCGAGCGTCCTCCAAGTGTCCAACCTCCGCCTGTCCGACGAAGAGATACCCAACAGTATGTTCAGCCTTCAAGGGTTACTCCAGTCCCTAAACGGTATGTTCCACCTCCACCACCACCAACTCCTGCGCAAGTTGCTAGACGAGTTGTTCCTTTGCCTCCGCTTCCGGACAATGCTAAGAATGTGCTGACGAAGATGGGTCCGTCTGATGACCCAGAGCTGTTTCTTTTGGCTTTTGAACAAGTGGCGACTTTGTTAGGATGGGACAAACGTCATTGGGCTGTTATCGTCACCCCGTTTTTATCTGGTGACGCCCTACTTTCATTACGAAATGTACCTAACGAAAAGCTTGGCGATTATGATTTTTTGAAAGATCAAATTGTTTTGCGGAAAGCCACGACATTTCTGTCGAAAGGTTTTGCACTTTACAACTGGAGGCTGGATATGGACAGTTCCATTCGTGCACAAATACAAGATTTGATTCATAAAGTACAATTCTGGTTTGAGGGAGATAAGATAGAGCGCATCGTAGAAAAAGTTGTTATGAACATAGTGCTGTTTGGAATACCTGCACCCATCCGAGATGAGTTTCTTCTGGATGTTATTTCCCAACGTTTAGAAGGCTCGCAGACTGCTTTCAAAACAAGCGGTAGCTTCAGTACTCCGTATCCTGTATTAAAACCTATAAGGGATCGCCCAGAGTATCCTCGTCAACTTGACCGTAGACCGGAACGTCGTCAACCGTCAGCAACTGATAATCGGATGTCGTTGGCTAGACCTCCAGGGAACGCAGTTGGTGCAATCCCAAATGAGATGCCTGCTTCTGGAGAAAGAGGTCGTGGTCGTGGACGTCGCCGATTCACTGGCGCTGAACGAAAGATGTTTCCGGTGCGATCAACCTGGTCATTTGGTGAGAGATTGTCATCTGTCTCCAGCTCGTTCAATGGAAATTGGCATAGCGGAGGTTTGTTGCTTGAATATCCCGGATCCGTCGAAAAAGAAAGATGGCTTATTTTTCTCGGTGAAGTTCGGGGACCGAGAGGTGACAGCGTTGTTGGACTCGGGCAGTGACCTTTGTGTTGTCAGACGTGACTGTCTTGACAACAGTTACCATAGTAATACTGAGACTGCTAACATACGCTGTGTACATGGAGATGTTAAGAACTATGACACATTACTTCTTCCTTTAACTTATAAGGGTCGTCACTTTAAAGTGTGGTCTGCTGTTTCTGATTCATGCCCTTGGCCTTTGCTGATAGGCAGAAGGAATGCTCTTTTTCCTATATTAATGGCTGAACACCGCTCGCCAGTTGATTCGCCTGTTGTACCTATTCGGGTGGAGGGAGACGGGGAACTGGTGGCAGTTGGGAACAATTTAGATCCCCATTTACATATTGAACCAGATCTCTCCAGTGAGTCTGAGGAAGACTCCCCTCATAATTTCTCAGATTGGCAAGGCCCTTCGACTTCCTCTCAGATTGTTAATGTCTCGGAACCCAAACCGAGTACTAGCGAGCAGCCGGGTTTTGTGTGCTTGCAGCGTGCTGATAGCACATTGGAGTATGCTTTTAAACAGGCTTACACTGCTAGTGACTCCTATTACCAAGACCGCAATAGCGGGAGCTTAAAAACACCACACTTTCTGGAGAAAGAATGTTGTCTTTTCAGAGTGATTTCAGACCACTTGTTGGGGGAATTTATTGAGCAGTTAGTAGTACCTGAGGGACATAGGGAAATTCTTTTACAGCTGGCCCACTCTCACATCTTGGGAGGGCACCTGGGGACTGATAAAACCAGAGAGCGGTTATCAAAACGATTTTATTGGCTAAATATGGGAAAAGATGTTGAACGGTTCTGCACTTCATGTCCTGACTGTCAAATCGTCTCCGCTTATAAGCCTCCTTGGGCTCCCCTTTACTCCATGCCTATTTTGGATGTCCCCTTTCAGAGGGTGGGTTTGGATATTGTAGGACCTTTTCCTAAAACTAAAAATGGTTTCCAGTAAATGCTGGTGTTAGTTGACTATGCAACGCGATATCCTAAAGTAACTGCTTTGAAAAAGGCAAACTCCTCCTCTGTAGTCAAAGCTCTTTGTGTGATGTTTACTTGTATTGGCATTCCTAAGGAAATTTTAACTGACCAAGGCACACCTTTCACTTCTCGTGTGATGAAACAATTATGTAAACGGTTCGCTATTAAGAAATTGGGCACCACCGTTTACCATCCACAAACTAATGGCTTGACTGAACGATTTAACAAAACCCTGAAACAAATGATTAGAAGAGTTGCTCATAATAATCCCACAACATGGAACACTGTCCTGCCTTTTGTTTTGTTCGCCGTACGAGAATCACCGCAGGCATCCACTGGTTTGAGTCCCTTCGAGCTATTATTTGGCAGGCGCCCAAGAGGCATCCTAGATGTTGTTCGAGAAGAATGGATAGGACATGAAACAACTTCGCTTGGGGAGGGTTTTGCAGAGCAAATAGTTTCCTTACAAGAAAGAATTTCCAGACTTTCTTCTATTGCTGTGGAGCATCAACAACGGGAACAGGAAACACAAAAACGTCTTTACGATAGACACAGTCAAATTCAAACCGGGCGATCGGGTTTTAGTACTGGTACCCTCGGACCCGCACAAATTCCTAGCTAAATGGCAGGGCCCAGCAGTTATTGAGGAGCGTATGGGACCAGTAAATTAGAAGGTTAGAATACCAGGCCGGCGAAAACCATTCCAAATTTTGCACATTAATCTCTTAAAGAAATGGCACAACCGACAAGAGGTTCACACTTCCTTGACTGCTGTTTCTCAGACTGATGTTGTCATTGGCAACGATTTGACTGATTCACAAAAGACAGAGTTATTAAACTTAATAGAACAGAACACTGATGTTTTTTCAGACTTGCCAGGCGTCACTAGTATAGCAGAACATAAAATCACCACTGAACCCGGTGTTTGGGTGCAGATGCGGCCATTTCAAATCCCGGAAGCACGAAGAAATATTGTGCGCGAAGAAGTCAAGAAGATGCTGGAGCTAGGTGTGATTCGTGAAAGCAAAAGTGACTGGTGTTCTCCGGTCGTGTTAGTTCCCAAGCCGGACGGTTCGGTTCGCTTTTGTATCGATTTTAGGCGGTTGAATAAGGTGTCTAAATTCAATGCTTACCCAATGCCCCGGGTAGACGAACTCTTGGAAAAACTGGGTCAGGCGACCTATATTTCCACGCTAGACCTCACAAATGGTTATTGGCAGGTGCCTTTAAAGGCTAACAGTTGTGAGAAAACAGCTTTTGCGACTCCTGATGGACTTTATGAATTTACAAGACTCCCATTTGGTCTTCATGGGGCCCCTTTAACTTTTCAGCGAATGATGGATCAGATACTGCGTCCACATTCTGAATATTCTGGGGCGTATCTTGATGACGTGGTTATTTTTAGCAATGATTGGCATTCCCATTTAAATGTCTCCAGGCTGTACTTGATAGCCTGAAACAAGCCGGATTAACTGCTAACCCTAAGAAATGTAAACTAGGTATGTCTGAGACTCATTATCTAGGTTACTCGATGGGCAGGGGTTTACTTCGTCCACAATTAAGGAAAATACAGGAGGTGCTCGCTTATCCACATCATAAAACGCAAAAACAGGTGCGCGCTTTTCTTGGACTAGCTGGTTACTACAGAAGATTCATCCCTGACTTAGCAAATAGGGCTGCTCCTCTCTCAGAGCTTACTAAAGGAAGAAAAAATCGCCCTATTATATGGACAGAACCTTTCGAACGTTCCTTTTCAGATTTAAAAAAAGCTTTGTCTTCTTATCCAGTGCTATGAAATCCTGATTTCTCTAAAGATTTTATTCTAAAAACAGACGCTAGTGCATTCGGAGTAGGCGTGGTCCTTTCCCAGGTATTTGATGGTGAAGAACACCCTATCACATACTTGAGTAGGAAATTACTCCTCAGAGAATGCAATTATTCAACTATTGAGAAAGAATGTTTGGCGATTAAATGGGCTATAGAAGCACTACGCTATTACTTATGGGGACGAAAGTTCACATTGGCAACTGATCATGCTCCACTTCAATGGTTATACCATCAAAAAGATACAAACTCCCGTCTCATGAGGTGGTTCTTAGGATTACAGCCTTACAGTTTTGAAGTCAGGCATCGACCTGGCTCTGAGCGCATTAATGCTGATGTACTGTCACGTCTTTTTGAACCTGGTCTGGAGAATCGCTTGATTCACGGAAACATGAATAAAGCTGAGGGAGGGGGTGTGAGCTGCGAAGCTAATCGTACCCCCAAAAAGATACAGACGCACCTGGGAAAAGCCCTAGGAAACCCCTAGAAAACATAGACAGACTACCTTCACATTTCTCCTTTCCCTTCTGGCCGGCTCTGTCGCGTAATCTGCCTCTCGCGCGGTGCTCCGCCTTGTCAAAAAGCCTGTACGGGCTTCTCTCAGTTTGTTAAATTGATCTCCTTATCTCTCTCAGACTTTCTCTGCTCCTAGCGGAATTGTCATCTCTGACTTGTCATGGAGCACGTTTAAACTTTCGAAAAAAGACAAATGTTTGTTTGCAGTGCTTTGAATAAAGTTCCTTTTTTTTTTCTACAACCTCCTGTGTCTCTGTGCAAATCTGTGACCCAAGCGTGACAAGATACAGTATATATACACACATATACATACACACATACAGTGTATATATATATATATATATATATATATATATATATATATATACACACATATACATATACACACATACACATATATATACAGTATATATACTGTATATATACACACACACTATATATACTCACATATGTGTGTGTGTATATATATATATATATATAAATGTGTGTATATATATATGTGTGTGTATATATATATATATATATATATATATATATATATACATATATATATACACACACACACATATATATATACACACACACACACATATATATATATATATATATATATATATATATATATATATATGTGTGTGTGTGTGTGTGTACGCCTGATGAGCCCAGAATGAGGGCGAAACACATGTTGCGTACTCTTTGCATTTATTTGACAGTAAACTATATTTATATATATATATATATACACCAGTACACATATATACCAACCAAAATAATTTGCAAATTCCATCACATTAGTAGGTCAAAGTACTGGAATGTATATTGTCCTGAACATATCTATTATTGTGGCTTCCACTGTATATTGTTTTTTGCTTTTCAGCTTTTATGTACAGTATATTAGGGACATCTGTATATCCAGCTCTATCAATATGAAAAATATTTGTATACTTGTGTCAGTTTAAATAGAGTTACTACTTTTGAAAGTAAACTGTGTTACTTGTTTACATCAAAGAAATAATGGATTAGTAAAAACTATCATTAATTCCTACATAAAAAAAAGTTTACAACAGAATGTTTACACCTAGAAATTCTATTATTTTTTACTTTGATTTCACTGTTTATAAGAGAGCAAATTAAATTTAAAAATGCAGTCTATTGACATGGAAAATGTATTCCATGTTAGTCATCATAAAAGATGAATTTATCTTGTACACATGCAGTTTTTGTATTTTGCATCTTACATTTGCATTCCTTATGTAACAAGACTTGTTTTTGTTTTCAGATATTTTAGAAAACTATTATTCCAAATGAATTATGCTGTTGATTACATTGTTGATATCTAAACATTTATATTACATTTATTTTTGCATGGCAAATTCCTGTAACAAAGAAACTTAATGAAATATACAGCATGACAAATTAAATTAGACTAACAAAATAACTTCATAATTTTTTTACAGAAATGACAGATTAACTATTACAAGCCTGGTTTATTAATATACATGCATAATTTATACATATATTAAACATAAATAAAAAGGTATACATATGAGCTAATGAACCAAAAAGTGATCCATGGTAAAAGGACATTAAAAGTGCATAGGTTGCATGTATAAGAAAGTTATGTGGTCAGCAGTTTGCTAGTATGGTGTAATTTAACTGTCACGACTAGAAGCACTGCCTAAGGCATTTTTGATCCTAAGGCATTTTTGATAAACCTGATCTCTGTCACTTGCTACCTACATGATTAATCAGGCGACCTCAGAAAAGTATTCTTGTCAGGGTGTTCAATACGGTATGTTTGAGAGGAGATGGTACAATGTATCTTGAAAAATATGGCAGTGTAGAAAGAGTCAAAGGTTTTAAGAGTATAAGAAGTTTGTTTCTGCAGTATTTGTGTCTGTGTCTACAAAATACATCATCTTTAGCCAGGCACAGCTGAAGTTTTTGTTTATTTAATTTTGTGTTTCCAACCTGTTACTATATGTCCTATCACTTTTTATGACAAGATACAGTACATAAAAATAAGCCTGTTTTTATCGTCTTTAAAACCGTACTTTAAATGTGGATCTAAAATGGATTTTGGCCAATAATTAAAATTTATTCTTCTTTGTACTTTCATTTCAGAGTAAGATCCTCATACTAACAGGTGTACCCAGTCCATCAGACTTCTCAACATTTCCTCTACCCACTCTACTTAAAGGGAACAGTGCACATACTCCATTTTGTCTGTCTCTCTGTTGACATATATTCTCAAAACATATTGTGGTGTAAGGGCCCCAGCCGGGATGCCTCTATGCTGGAAGTACTGGGGGTAGGGAGCGTATTCAGAGAATTACCTTCCCTGCAGAGCTAGGTGGCAGCCCCCCTGGGTTGCAGCAGGGCCTCGGACTCGCAGCCCTGTTGGGTTCCGTGGGTGCCATGGCTGCTCCTGAGCCCTTAACTGCAGCACTTTCCCCACACCCACAAATGCTGAAAGGACTAGGTCAACAAGCACCTGGAGCACTTCTGGGTGCCTTATAAAAGGAGCTAGCAGCCACTACTCCAGGAGCCAGAGTCAGGTGGAAGAGGATGAAGCTTGCCAGAAGGAGTGGAGGTGGACAGAGAAAGAAAATAATAATTTGATGTTTGTGTTGGAACTATGCTGTACATGTGGAAAATGGGGAAAGATGTTTCCCATGGGAAAAAATAAAAAAAATAAAAACGAGTGCCCTGGACTTGTGTCCCACATCTGTCTATGTCAGGTTTGGGAGGAGGTGCACCCCCTGGTGGTCCACTATATAATGTAAAAAGTAATTACCAGAAGGTATTCTTAATGCCACAGAGTTAATGAGGGTTGTTATACTGTAGCTGGCAGAATACTATAGGTTTATTGATTTTGATATATACAGCTCAGATCTGATGTTATGTGCACACATTACAATGAGATTCTTAATTACATGTCTTCAACAGATTACTGACAATAGTATAGTAGCTACACTAACCACTGAAAACAAAACCAGAAAATATACTGTATGAATGGATTTATGTGAGTGGGTTTTGGGGGTGTTCCTGGTATGCTGTGGTTAGTACCTGCCAAAATTGGCCTAAGGAAGGACACCCTGTGAACCGTCAACAGAGTCATGGGTGCCCAAGGCCTTATGGATGTGCTTGGGAAGTGAAGGCTAGCCCATCTAATTTCCCACAGAAGAGGTACTGCAACACAAATTTCTGAAAATTTTAATGTTGACAGTTAAAGAAAGATGTCAGAACACAGTACATTGCAGCTAGCTGCCTATGGTGCTGTGTAGACTCAGCCCAGTCAGACTACCCTTGTTGACCTCTGCTCACTGCAGAAAGCACCTACAATGAGCATATGAGTGTAAGAACAGGACCATGGTGCAATGGAGCAAGGTGGCATGGTCTAATGAATCATGTTTTCTTTAAAGTTATATAAACAGCTGGTTGCTGTGCATCGTCTACCTGAGAAAGAGATGGCAGCAGGATTCAGTATGGTAAGAAGATAAGTCGGTAGAGGTGGTGTGATGCTCTGGACAATATTCTGCATTGTCCATTGTTACATCTAAATCCATTCGAGCATCTGTGGGATGTGCTGGAAGAACATGTCCAAACGATAGAGGCCCCACTTTGCAACTTACATGACTAAAAGAATCTGTTGTTAATGTCTTGACTTTTTGGTGCCATATACCGCATGACACCTTCAGGGGTCTTTTGGAGTCCATGCCTTGATGAGTCACAGCAGTTTTGGCATTACGAGGGGGACATAAACAATATTCGGTAGGTTGTTTTAATCTAATTGGTGTGTGCATGTGTATATACATACAGTATATATATATATATATATATATATACATATATATATATATATATATATATATATATATATATATATATATATATATTGTGAATAGGGCGGCCCGGACACAGACAGGCAGACACGTTCACAGCCATCACCACATGTTTATTTACACTATTATTTGCAATCCATAAGTGCACCGCCACACAAACCCCAACAGTCTCCCCAAGTCCAGGCTTTTCTCTCTTTCTCTGCCTTCTCTCACTCTTCAGGCCTCTCTTTGCCGCCTCCTCTCCGACCTCCTCACCTGACTCCAGCCTTGAGTGAGGGGAGGTGGCTCCTTAAATAAGCAGGCGGCTGATGACCACACCCGGCCACCTGCCACAATACTCCCCCGCAAGCTGAGACCCCTAGGGGCCAGCGTCCCGTCCCGCGAGGGCAGGTTTTCCTTGGTGGCAAGCCGACACGTTCCAGCCTAGGGCCCGGTCCTATAAAATAAACAGAAAAACAGGGGGCAGAGACGTTGCCCTGATGCAGCCCCTCGGCGCGCTTCCTCCGTATGTGTGCCAATGCTCTCCGCTCCGACCGGCACCCCGATACTCTATTGCTCGGCCTCCCCATCCGAGACCTCCGTGATCCCCGCCACGGGACCACCAACGGGAGTACACTCGCTCTTCTCCTCTCAAGCTGCGGGTTTTCCCTCTGCCTCGGCAGAGGGTGGCTTTTCTTGGGACGTGAGCACCCAGCAACACGTCCTCTCATATCGGAGGAGTCGGCTTTCTTCCTCCGATTCCTCCTCTTTCTTTGGGACGCCGCGACGGTTCGGGTCTGCCTACAGCACAAGGATAGACCCTGTCCCGCCGGCGTCCGTAGCTTTACGGGGTCGGTCCTACTCACCGTCCCCGCTGTACCTCTCCGGTCAGAAAATCCAGAGCCGCGCCATTCCCCTTACGCCAGCGGCGCTTGTTCTGACGCGACTGCCGTCCCCTCCGACTCCAGTGTCTCCACCCGGAGGGCACATAGCTCAGGTGGCTGCGATCCGATTAGCAGGAGGCATCTCTGCAACCGCTGCAGAACCGCTGCCAGGGAGAGAAAGTCAGTCAATGGTGAGCTTACCTGACAAGCAGCACCACTCGCCGACTGCTTTCTATGGGCCCTTTCCTCCAGCCCATTCGGGTTTCTCGCTGGCACGGAATGGACATTCCCCGGGCCCGCCTCCATCCAATCGTTGGCGGGCACACAGGACACGTTATCCAACCCCGTCCCTGTCGCAAGGAGGAACTTCCGGTCAGCGGCCATCTCGTCTTCCTTCCACACACGGGGACGAGACTCCGGGCAGCTCCGCGGTTGCTGCGGTTGTCGTAGCTGTAGCCTCTCCTTCCCGGCAGCTCCCCTTGCTGCCGCCGCGTCTTTGAGCCACCCCTGAAATACACAGTCCTTCGGCGGACCGAGAACGGTCCGGGTTACAAAATTGTCCTGCGGGGTTGGGTGCACGCCACCCCTGCGGCACGTGGGTGAGCTCCCCTGCTGTGCCGGGCCATCCACAGACTTATTTCTCAATGCAGGTCCCCACCTTGTCCCAGGTGGAGCATCCTGCGTGACTACGCCACTGTGAATAGGGCGGCCCGGACACAAACAGGCAGACACGTTCACAGCCATCACCACACGTTTATTTACACTATTATTTACAATCCATAAGTGCACCGCCACACAAACCTCAACAGTCTCCCCAAGTCCAGGCTTTTCTCTCTTTCTCAGCCTTCTCTCACTCTTCAGGCCTCTCCTTGCCGCCTCCTCTCCGACCTCGTCAACCTCCTCACCTGACTCCAGCCTTGAGTGAGGGGAGGCGGCTCCTTAAATAGGCAGGCAGCTGATGACCACACCCGGCCACCTGCTACAATATACACATACATACATACACATATATACATACACACACACACACACACACACATATATATACACTGTCCCTTAAACATTTCACTTTAATTCTTGACAGGCAGAGCGCTGGAGTATCTTCTCCTGATTTCAAATTCAATCACTGGGCATTCACTCTGTGCTCAGTCAGGCCCTGGCTTTGACCCATTTTTCATCCTTATACATAATACCTCATAGAATCCAATTTGCCCCAACCCTGTTACCTTTGCAAGGCTTGTTATCAGTCTGTCTAAAATAATCTTCTTGGCTCTCTTTAGGAACCATATTATCCTGTACAATAGATACATGGTACTGAGAAATTTATTGGTCCATCAATGAGATATCATATTTATAATCTTGTCTTTCACATAGGATTTAGATTGGTGTCAGGTTGTGAGTTTTTCACCCTTGTCAGAAATTGAGAGTTCACTTACTTGGTGACCTGTTCAATGGTTTTGACCTTATCATGTCCCAAACTTTACAAATTTGCTCATATATTTTCAGTTCATCTTTCTTCTTCTACTTGTAGCGGGGCTACATAATAGTAGGTATTTTTTGTGTTTGTGTGGAGTCGTGTTTTGTTCACATCATCCTGTTTACTATTGTGTGTGTGTGTGTGTGTAAGCAAATGTTGTCCCCGGAAAACAAACTGGGAAGGAAGATGCAGGGAGAATGCAGCCCCAAGACTGGAATTTCCTGTTTCCACAACCATTGCATTCGAGATATTTGTTATTTAAACAAGATGAGTGAAGAACGGGGAGAGCAAGGAAAGACAAGGAGAAAGAAGCCACTTTACGCATTCATTTTCCAAATCATCATTTACGTTCATTGCGCAATTTCACTACTTGCTTTTTCATTATCCAGAACATCTCCACGACAGCCAGTGCGGAGAAACCCAGGGGTTTGGATTTCAATCAGCCATTGCCGAGGACTTACACAGTGAGATCGTTTTGTATTTTCGGGAAGGAGCAAAATATCATTTCAGCCAGTATTCAATTATTGCAGGACTTTAATAACTTTGACTCATATATCACTTACATTTCAACTTTCGTTTGTTTTTGATCTGTGTTTGTATTTCGTGTTCTGTGTGTATTCATTTATCATTTAGGGGCAAGGGAGGGCTTTCTATGTTTTTTTATCCTATTTAATAGGTTATATATAGAGATAATTTTTCACTGGATTCTTTAGGATAGGGGGGAGTAGTGTACATATATATATAATATTGAGTATTTGTCTGTCCTTGTATATATATTCGTTTCACTCTCAATATATCTGCACTTGATTTTACATCACTGTTTTCCATTGCCTGTTATTTCGTCACTTGGGGAAAAAGGACTGTTTGTATGGAGTATGGCTTGTTATTATCTGGAGAATCTTCAGGTTAGCCAAGTCAAGAGTCTTGGTTGTGCAGTTGCCGATCTGGGTAAAGGGGTCGGCCATTATATACTTACAACTCTGTATAGTGCACAGGACATATGCCATCTGTCTATCTGATCCTTTTCCTTGCTATCCTCTTTACTCACTCTTTCATTTCTTTTCATCATAGAAGAAACCTGTCTCCCCCTCTGCAAATGATTGTACAAACATCTCACTCTAATTTCCCTCTGGGTGGCACTTTATGTTACTCTGCCCCCTTCCTAATTGGTTGTCTTCATGTGTCTTGTGTGCATATTTTGTTTCATTAAAAATGATCAAAAATAAATTAAAATGGTAAGAACCTTTTAACAATTATTCATGTTTAAAAAATGTATAACAACACAAATTACTACACAAGCTATCAGGATCTTAATTCATCATCTGGCTAGGGTAAATTCTCTGTAGTATTTTTTCGTATTCTCCTTATGGGAGTTTGCTCCATAGACTTTTTTTTTTCCCAGCAAAGACATCTTGTTACTTTGAAATATGACTTTACATTAACTAAGTGGGACTATATGCCATACAACTAATGGACATCCCAACCTGGACTAGTTCTTGCCTTGCCCCCTTTAATACTGGAATGGGTTCAGACTCCCTACAATCTTCTAATGAAAGAGTGATTTCAGAATGCAAGTGTATGAATGGATTATGAACTTATCATATATCTGTTAAAAACTGAAACTAGAAATAAAATACTTTGAAGTAAATTCAGACCTTAAGAAATAAGACATTTAAGTAGATTTCCTATCATTTATATAGAAAAGAAATTCATTGCATATTTGTATAGTGTAATGTAATAGAAGTAAACAGTGCAGTAAGAAGCTGTAATCTTTAAAAATGAGAAGAACTGTAGAGTGGTTGTGATAATTAAAAACAGGCAGACTTAAATTAGCCTGAAGTTTTACTAAAAAGCAAATATTCCAGTCTGTGAATATCATGGCGTGTGTCTTTTGTGATCTGGAGTAGTTCCCTGATGTTGTCAGTTTTGACATTTAAGTTTCACATTCTTTCTGTGAAACTATGTGTTAATAAGGCAGCTGCACAGATGAAATTAACCCTACCTCCCTCTGTTTCCGCAAAAGCTGTCACATGTTTCCAGAAATTCTGTAGCACTTAACTTGCAATATTTTTAGTATTGATGAAGAAGTTTAATTTTTCAGGGAGATAAAGAAACTTTAATGAGCTGTAATGAGCAGCTAAGGTTTTAGATCATAGAGAATTATCAGTTGTTTATGCCCATTCAATCCTTATCATTTTATAACTCTAACATTTAAGGATGTTAAAACTAAGGAGTAACTTAGATTGTTTAGATAAATCTCACCCTGATTTCCATTATTGAGTTCAAAAGAATAGGACATGCAGAACTGATAAAAATGTCATGTTATGTCATTTTCTAACCTGCCTAATCCAGACCAGAGTCGCAAGTTGGAGCCTATTCAAGCTAGCAGAGAACACAAGGCAGGAACAAACCCTGGACAGGGCATCTGTCAATTGCAGGGGGAATAATAATAATAATAATAATACATTTTATTTATATAGCACCTTTCCCATGCTCAAGGCGCTTCACAGAGTCTTAGAAAAAAAACCAGCAGGGTATATGTAACATTGGATACAAATGTTTTCCTGAATAGAACAATGAAACAGATAACACACATTAAATAGAATAAAGGACAATAAACCAGAGTAAAATACTAAATTCAATACTAAAAGAAAAACCCAATTTGTGATATAACCTAATTTGTGATATAACAGACACACAAATTATCCTGAGCACCTGGACAGAGAGGTAAACTGAAAGAAAGGGCAGAATGTTAAGTTAAAAGCCTTCCTAAATAGATGAGTTTTAAGTTGTTTTTTAAAAGAATGAATGGAGTCAGCTGATCTAATTAATTTCGGGATGTCATTCCAAAGTCTGGGTGCTATGGAGAGGAAGGCCCTGTTACCCATAGAGTGCAGGTTAGTGTGAGGCACAACAAGATTACCAGAATCAGATGACCTTAGTAGGCGAACAGGAGCACAGTAATGGAGAAGGTCACTGATGTAGTCCGGTGTAAGGCCATTTAAAACTTTGTAGGTTATTAATAGAATTTTATTTTCAATCCTGTAAGACACGGGGAGCCAATGAAGGTGAAGCAGAATGGGTTTGATGTGCTCACTGTTGCTGGTTCGAATAAGGACTCTTGCAGCAGAGTTTTAAATCAACTGGAGCTGTGATATAAGATTAGAAGGGGCACCTGCCAGCAGCGAGTTACAATAATCGATGCAGGATGTGATAAAAGCATGGACAAGTTTCTCAGCATTAGAAAAGGAGAGGAATGAGTGAACAGGGATATGTTACAAAGGTGAAAGTAAGAAAGTTTCTTAATGTGGTTTATGTGGGCGGAATAAGAAAGGGAGGAATCAAAAATGACACCAAGATTCCTTCCATCAGAAGAAGGTCTGATGAGATCACCGTCAAGAGTGACTGAAAAGGAGCTCATTTTCTTAAGTAGTGCTCTAGTGCCAATTTGCAGGATTTCAGTTTTGTTGCAATTTAATTTTAAAGAGTTCTGTTCCATCCAGGTTTTAATTTCACTGAGGCAAGTTGTGAGCTGAGAAAACTCTGAAGTTGCACTTTTGACATTGAAATAGAGTTGAATGTCATCTGCATAAAAATGATAACCCAGTCCATAGCTACGAATAATATGGCTAAGGGGAAGCATATAAATACAGAAGAGAAGAGGGCCGAGGACAGAGTCCTAAGGAGCTTCTTGTGTGACTGGCGCTGAGCTGGATCTGCTGTTGCCAAGACTAACAAACTCTTGCCTATCAGTCAGATAGGACTTGAACCAATGGAGGGCAGTGCCAGAGATACCCAGCATGTTCTCCATTCTGGGCAGTAGAATGTCATGTCTGACAGTGTCAAATGCTGCACTGAAGTCTAACAGAATTAATATGCTGGTTTGTCCAGAGTCTGCTGCCATAAGCAAATCATTGCTTACCTGAAGAAGAGCAGTTTCACAGCTGAAACCAGACTGAAAGGGTTCCATCAAATTATTAGAGATTAAGTAATTGGTGAGCTGGGAGGCTACAACACGCTCAAGAACTTTTGATAGCAAAGGTAAGTAATCCACTCTTCTTAAGACAAATTGATGCAAATTTTCTATTTTGTACTTTTTTCATCTTGTTCTGTTCTACTTCTGTTCTCAAAACAGGTGAATAATTACAGGTTAGACATTACAGGGATTGAAAAAAAATCAGTGCACTGTGTCATGACTCAGCCAGCACAAAAATAAATAATGTTTATTTTTGCTTATTTCTTTAAGAAGCTGGAATGTACTATGAGTCACCTACATGTTAGCCACAACAGACAGAGAAAATGTAGAAAGCCGTAATGAGGTGTAAGTCCTGACAGGCCTTATCACTAGCCTGAAAAAGAAACCTAAATGGCAGAACTACATAGAGCAGGAGTCATCAAATAGATTTGACCTGGGACCAGATTCTCCCAGAGCAAATACTTTTTGAACCATGCCAGACCCAGCTGTAAACTCCCTCTTACACACAAACTCACACACACACACACACCCCAACGTCTCACGCACTTCAACAGACACACTGCCTCATTCACTCCTGGAAACCCGCTCATTCACATCACACACTCACAGGGCTTAAGGTAGATCAGATTTGTCAGATTGCTATCTACACAAGACAAGGAATCAGAGTATATACTGCACTGTATTCATTGTGATATTTTTCTCATTCCAAACCAGCAAGCTCAATCTTTTTTTCATGAAAATCACCAGTGGGGTGATGACTTTAGTGCTATTTTTGTTTTGTTTTTTTACTGTGATTCACATGACTGATTGTACTTGAAAACAAAAAAATTACTTTGTTACAAATTTGTGCAGAAATTCTAGGATAGACATAATAATCAAAATTACATCTCCATGTTCGTAACTCCCAAAGCAACCTTCAAAAGCTGGATGAAAAATTTACTGGAAGAAATACATTTTCAAATTCCCTCCTATTATATCACATATAACTACTATCCAGTGACATCCAATGTCCACCATGTGACCACAACAATCACTCTATGTAAACAAGCTCTTTGACTTTGTGGCATTGCGGCTGTTCTTTGATTCCTAGAATCAATATGAGGCACAAACAAAATAATTGATAAGAGGCACAAAAAAGTGCAGTGTATTGTCAGTCAGCTGTAAAACAAATGTCTTTGCAATTTTTTTATTCTTATCAATATTTCCATTTTATTTAGGCATAGGTAGTGATTTCACCGCTTGTCTAAAGATGCTGCTGTTTTAATCTCTACAGAGATGTAACTGTCTGCTCCACACTTGCAAAAGGGCATAAATTTACACCATCTCAAGCACATAGTCTTTAACATAGAAATGCATTCCGTATTTGAAACTTAAGAGATTTGCAAATTTATAATATATTAGCATCTTTCAAACTTGTCCTTTCATCATAACATTTCTTTCACTAAATGCAAGTTAACAAGTTTTCTAAAAGAAACCTGTTGCTGGTCCTAAACTTTCTTCATTATTAACTGTAAAAAAATATATGTTCTAACTTGATCAAGATATACTGTAGGTAGTATCTCCAAAGTATATCATGGCTTGATCATTAAGAGATTTTGAGGTAATAAAAGGAGATTTCCCTCAATAAAATTCACATTTTATTAATCTGTGCAAAATATGGTCTAAATCAATTCATAATTATATATTGCTCAAATGTACAGTATCTCAACTGAAACTATTCAAAATATACCAGGGTTAAGAGTCCTTCTTATGACTGATGTCATCAGGTACCTGCTTCATTAGGTTACATGTTCTGGGATTGCACCCTGTTCAGAATTTGTTTAATTACAATTCTTCACTTATTAACACACAGTTCTGAGTTCACAATAATCTACAGTATAATTCTGTAACTGCTCTACTTGGAGTAATTCCCAAAGGGACATTATTTAACAAAAAAAATGATATTGTTGTTATGACTGTAGCTCTTTTGTTAATTTTGTGAGCTCAAGGAATTTTTATAGTCATCATACTGTAGGTTACTTCTACGATATTTGAAAGCAATATATTTTGTTTAATTTTGTGGTGCTGTTCTGAAGATACAGAGTGTGATTTATAAGGATTCTGGAAATCATATTGCAATTTTATTTAAACAAGCAGCACACTGTTTACTTGTAGATGATTTGACTAGTGTGTGTCAGAAGGCAATGTTAAAGAAACTGGAAATCATCTCAACTGATGACAGACATCCATTACAAGTAGAACTAAAGTTCAGTAAATCAGGAAGGATAGTCGCTTTGAAAACCCACACAAATTGCTCCAGAATCTCCTTTCTTCCTAGTGCCACACGACATTTCAATAAGAAATATCGGAGATAATGATTAAGGTTGTTGATATATATCCTGTAAACTTTTTTTTTGGTGTAAATATGTATTATCTAACTGCCATACCTTAACCTTTCTTGTTTCTATTTGTCTGTTTTATTTCATTTGTCTGTTATTAGATGCAACTGAGAAGGCAAATTTCATGTTTTCTTGTGTAAACATGACTAAATAAAGAAACCTTAAACCTTACTTCTTCTAAGACTATGGAGTTCTTTTTTTGTTGCATTTAGGTTTTGATTTTAGGGCTAATGATCTTTCTGCCAATTTGGCTTTGAAGATTGGCACTAGGTTTTTTTTTATCAAAAAGTTCAACTTTTGAAACATCTTTGAAAACAAACATGGGTTTACACTTAAGGAATTGTTGTATAGTTTAGTTTCCTTTATTTAACACGTCATTTACATCTCTCAGAATGACAGACAACCTGTCTACAGATCCACATTGTTTTGAAAAAACTCACTACAAACTTCAAAAGACTTTGTTGGTCAGTTATCTTATCCAGAGATCTTGACAATACATTGTTCTTTTCTCTCTTGTTAAATTAACCCTAGCCTGAATGAATCTATTAATTTTTTACATTTAAAATTTCTCATTTAAAGATTTACCAATGTTGTTTCTTGTCCTAGAGTGTGTATATAAACATAGGGAACTCCAGTCTCTGTATTACATCTTGCCTGAAGAAGGGGCCCGAGTTGCCTCGAAAGCTTGCATATTGTAATCTTTTTAGTTAGCCAATAAAAGGTGTCATTTTGCTTGGTCTTTTCTCTACATTCATAATGGCTAACACAGTACAACACCCTAGTACTACAGATATACTTTGTGCAGTGTGTCATTTGTGGAGACCAAAAAGCTTCTTATTAGTCCTGTTACTGCTGCTGTGTCTGGTCTACAATTTAATTTTTCCAGATTTGCAGAGTATTATTCAAACATTTAATTATTAAGAATGCAATGTTTTTGTCCTGCGGTGGGTTGGCACCCTGCCCGGGATTGGTTCCTGCCTTGTGCCCTGTGTTGGCTGGGATTGGCTCCAGCAGACCCCCGTGACCCTGTGTTCGGATTCAGCGGGTTGGAAAATGGATGGATGGATGGATGTTTTTGTCAGCATTCATTTTGATGACCACTTACATGTTAGCTCAAAGGGCTCAGTTGTGAGCTGGGGTTAGGTGCATGAAGAGCTGTTGAATTGGATTAAAATACAACATTACCACACAACAATAAATAGAAACATCCATTGATCCTTTTTTTATTTTTTTTAAACATTCAGATTGTCTTTCTAAACTTATGGGTCAGCTTCATTGCCTAGTTGCTTTATAGCAAGCAATTGTTTGATTGAACTTAGAAAATATTACAAAGGAATATGACCATTAAAACAGAAATTGTATATCAATTCCATGTTAGCAGATAAACAAACTGTGATCTTGAATGTATTATTATATTTACACCTACTATTAGTATTAAGAACTCATTTTAACCACAAGTTCCACTTGGTGTATTGTTTGATGTATTTTTAAAGTTCATAGCTTATAAAACATTCTGGAAAGAAACCTCACTTAGCCTGTTATTCTGTTATTCTGTTACTGGCTCTGGCAGCAAAATTGGAAATTGATCCATTTTTGTTTTAAATAGCACCTTTCAGAAATAACACCACCAGAAGGCACTTTGAAAGGCAAATGAGTACAATTTAAAGTAACAAGATAAATGTCTACAGTAAAGATAATTTGCTAAATATAGATAAACTTTAAAAGACCTACACAAATAAAAGCACATCTCAGATCATTGACAATATGATCTAATTGTATATTACATTCAGAATCAGAACAACATGAGCAGAAAAGAACAAATTACAGTTATTATTGATTAAAATGTAAGTAAAAAATGTGGATATTCAAGCATAATTTGTAGGTAAACCCTGACAGAGCTTCACAGCTTGACATGCAGACAAAGTTCCTGAAAAGTAGTAAAAAAAAAAAAAACTAAATGAACACTCCCTGATAGGTGCATAGCAGGTTTTGAAGATAACTGCAAGATAGCCATCAGAAGCTCTCTGGTCAATACGAGAAAAGCTACTATGATAGAGAATCTAGGATGTTAGAAAAGAGCTTTGAAAATCAGCACCAGTGTTTAAAAGATAATAAAGTATTGACAGTATGAGAACGAAGAAGTAGAAGTAAAACCAGGAGGAAGCTTGATCAGCTGGATTGAAGGTAGGAGTGAAGTCATGAAACAGCAGCACAGAAGGAGATACAAATGTAACTTTAAGTAGTAGGACAGTCACAGTGCATGTAAGATTACAAGAACCATGCTATGTATTGCTTTTTCTGTGATCAAATTTTTATTGACCCTGAACAAAGAAGCAACAAGAACTGCAAAAAACAATGATGGTCAAATTTAAATAAAAAATAGGTAATAAAAAAAACACCTCCAAGACGAATGCTATATATGAGACAAGAAAGTAAGAATAATAGACAAAAAAGGCACTTCATTTAAAAAGTCCAAATTTGTTGCAAAAACTTAAACAGCATTCAACGTTTTCCTCTCTGCACTTGAAGTTTCATTGAGACGACCCTCTAACCCAGGGATGCGCAAAGTCATTCCTGGAGGGCCGCAGTGGCCGCGGGTTTTTGTTCCAACCCATTTGCTTAATTAGAAAACAATTCTTACCAATAATTACATTTCATGGCTTGTTAGTGCTTTAACTCTGCTATGTCAAGTCATTCTCATATCCTAGATTTTTTTTCCATTCTAAGGATATCATCCAAATACTTTGAAGTGTAAAACGGATGGGTAATTCTCAATCCTTCACTTTTTTCTCTTCTCTTTCCTTCCAAGTATTTAATTAAACCAAATAGTGCACGATAAATACACACAGGTGTAAAGGGTAACAAGCAAAATGGATAACTGCTGGTTTCTTTTGTCATTTGCATCTTATTGCTAATAAGGAGCAATTAAAAACCGAGAATGCAGCTGTTTAAGACTTAAATAAGCAATAAGGGTTCAAAACCTTAACGAGGGAGATAACTAAAATGAAGCAGAAGTGTTTCTAGAGCAATAAGTGCTTCTTATTAAGCAATTGGGTTGGAACAAAAACCTGCAGCCACTGTGGCCCTCCAGGAATGATTTTGCCCACCCCTGCTCTAACCCAATGGAACAAACTTCAACTGTATGGTGCCCACATTGGCCCAGGACCTCTACCATGGGGCAGCTCAAGAGAACAAGACAGACCACCTGAAAAGTCTAGTTCCAGAGCCAATACTAAGTCTAGAAGTGAATTTGACTGTATCTACCTGGTATTTCTTAACATCATGCACAATCTCCAAATTCTCCCTCATACAAAAAGTAAAATTCTGCTGTCCATGAGACATTTTTCATTGCAAATGTCTAATATGCCTAGATCTCTACAACTTCCTGCCTGTTATTGCACATGACACTCACCCTATTCAATGTAATTCAAATCAGGCCAAGTAGAAGGCCACTTTAGAATAGTTCAGTGTTTTGTTCTTAGCAGTACTTAGGTGTTTTTAGCTGTGTGTTTTGAGTCATTATCTTTTTTGAGGATACATAACCTGTGAGTGAGGTAGAGCTTGCTGACACGTTAGCAGTGCTTTTCACTACAGAATGCCTTGATAGTCTAGAGATTGCGTTGTTCCCTGTACAGACCTAAGGCACCCGGTGCCAGACAGCAAAACAGCTCCAAAAACAAAGCCTCCTAAATGTTTCATAGTAGATATGGTGTTTTTTCTTTGTAAGCTTTGTTTTTTTCATCTGTGGACATACAGCTGATGTGACTTGCCAAAAATCTCCAGTTTTGTCTCATCTGATCTCTGGATTCCGGCAAGCATTTTAGCAAATTCCTGTCCGAATTTTTTTTTTCTTTCACTGGTTGAGTCATCTTTGATCTTTTTCCATTGAGCCCAGTGTCATTTAAAAAAGTGACACCAATATACCTTGACTTTGGAGTTCAGCCTGTATCTCTTTGAAAGTTGTCCTTGGTTTTTATGTCTACCAATCTCACTGTCTTTCTGCAGATTCTGGAGTTAGTTCTCCCCTTGAAGTCATGCTCAGGGGATTGGCAACAGTTCCATTGACCTTTAACTTATTAAATATTTGCAACTATTGTGACAGGAACATCAAGCTGCTTGAAGATGATCTTAAAGCCTTTGCCTTTAACATTCATATCTGTTATTTTCTTTCTGATCTCCTCAGACAATTCTTTTGCTTTCTTTAGTCCTTATTCGGTGTGGGACACACACAATGATACCAAACAGCAGAGTGACTATTTTTCTCCATTTAAATAGGCTGAATGACTGATTGCACAATTGGAGACACATGTAATGCTAACTAAAGAAAACAACTAGTTTGAAAAATCACTAATCCAATTATGATCTTTTCCAGTGGCACCAACAAACAATTCCAGGCCATTTTAGAAAATATTTGAAAAATATGCAATACTTTGTCTTTTCACATTTGCTTTTCTTTAATCAATGACATATCAAAGCCATTCAGGTATACATGGGACAACTGCCTTTAGTTTAATCAGTTTTATTTCAAGAAGGTAATGTATGGTACAATGCTGTCCTTCAGCTAGTGTGAACAGGAAGCAGCTTTGAGATTCAGGCTCTTCATTGACAACAGACATCATAGCTGTCCAGGAATATCAAGATCTCCTGGGGGTGGGAGTCCAGCCCATTATCTCTGGAAGAGAAATGGCTGTCTCCAACCCATGAAGTTGTTGTGAGGTTGGCTGGAGGTGACCCAAGGAGGAAGTTCAAAGCTGCCAACTTGCCAAGGCAAGCTGAATGAAGAATTGAAGGAGAGTAGGACAAATGCTTAATTGGCAGGAGGAAGACAGACCAGGGTGAACAGTGGGGGAAAAAAAAAAAAAATTAAAAACTGTTTTAATACATGTCAAAAAAAACAAATTAAGCTCATTTTAATAAAATAGATTTGTTAAATTATATTTAGAATTATAGAGATTAAATAATTTAAACACAATCAGCATTATATCATTAGTAAATCTGACACTGTTCCCCTAGCTGAGGGATCACCAGATGTACAGTAATCCCTCGCTATATCGCGCTTCGACTTTCGTGGCTTCACTCTATCGCGGATTTTATATGTAAGCATATCTAAATATATAACGTAGATTTTTCTCTGCTTCGTGGGTTTCTGCGGACAATGGGTCTTTTTTCTTCTGGTACATGCTTCCTCAGTTGGTTTGACCAGTTGATTTCATACAAGGGACACTATTGGTGGATGACTGAGAAGCTACCTAATCAGAGTACACAGTTAAGTTCCTGTGTGCTGATTGGCTCAGTGACGGAGTGCTGCATTAACCAGGAAGTCTCATCTCACTCATTCAGCATTAACATGCTCCTGCTACTGCTTCAGGGGCCGTGTCCAAGCGCCAACAGAAGATGCAAATGATTGCAAAAAAGGTAAAAGTTTTGGATATGTTGAAGGAAGGGAACAGCTACACCGCTGCAGGACACCATTACTGCATCAATGAGTCCATGATTCTTTTTATTTAAAAAGGAGGAAAAGCATATAAGATCTACAGCCGAAGTGTCCTTTAACCAGGGCGCAAAATGAGTTGCAAGTGGACATGATAAGGCAGTAGTCTGGATGGAATCTGCTTTAGGGATTTGGATTGAAGAGTGCTGGAAGAAGAACAACGGCGGTGCTACACAGTCGCCTGAAGAGGCTCCTTTAGAAGAGCTGTAACGCTATCCTTTGTTGTACAGTAAAATTAAACTCATCGTTATCGGACAAGTCTTCGTGTCATTGTTGGTGAGTAACCATAATTAATTATCTACGTACAGTATTTATTACATGTATATAGTTTAGTGTCACTGTACACACATTTTACTGTATACAATTTTTCTTGCATTGTAAGTATTTATTGCTGGTGGCCTGTCTGTCGTAATGGCTGTAACATATGTGATATCGGAGACACTCGATATCTTTAAAATAATATTTAGGTTTTACTGTATATAAACTGTGTTTACATACATAATTTTAACGAATCTTACCTAATATCTAAGAGAATACAAAAGGTTTATGCTGTATAATTGTGCGGGAAATGTTTATAATAGTGTGGGAGAGTTTATAAGGGCTTAAAATCTATAAAAAGAAGCATATGAACATATGGTTTCTACTTCGCGGATTTTCACCTTTCGCGGGGGGTTGTGGAACGCAACCCCCGCGATGGAGGAGGGATTACTGTATACACTTTCCTAAATCTAGAGATATTGATGAAGGAAGCGGCCTTGGAATAATTCATTGTGACAAAATGCAAATCACATCTAAATATTTAGGTGACTTCACATCCTTCAAGGTATTCATTTTAAATATTAAAACAGATTCCAACACAAATTATAGTTCTAATCTACAGACCACCAGGGACATATTCATTGTCCATCCATCCATTTTCCAACCCGCTGAATCCGAACACAGGGTCACGGGGGTCTGCTGGAGCCAATCCCAGCAAACGCAGGGCACAAGGCAGGAAACAATCCTGGGCAGGGTGCCAACCCACCGCAGAACACACACAAACACACCAAGCACACGCTAGGGCCAATTTAGAATCACCAATCCACCTAACCTGCATGTCTTTGGACTGTGGGAGGAAACCGGAGCGCCCGGAGGAAACCCACGCAGACACGGGGAGAACATGCAAACTCCACGCAGGGAGGACCCGGGAAGCGAACCCGGGTCCCCAGGTCTCCCAACTGCGAGGCAGCAGCGCTACCCACTGCGCCACCGTGCCGCCCCATATTCATTGTTCATGACTGAATTTGGTAACCTTTTGATTTGGCTATAAATTATGATCACTTAGTAATGAGGGATTTTAATGTACACATTGATGTGGAAACCGACATGTTTAGCAAATGTTTTACTTATCAACAGGATTTTGTCAGATTGTCAAACGTCCAACTTCTAATCATAGCCACACATTAGATTTAATTATAACTTACAAATTTGAAATTCTAAATGTAAATATTACTCCATTAAGTGAAGTTATCTCTGATCATTACTTACGTTTAATTTGGTTCTGCCCTTACCAATACACTCAGTGATTAAAACAGACAGTGTAAATTGTAAGTCTGCTTCAATATTCATAGATACTTTGAGTAAGTCAAGTGTAATTGTGGAAAAACCATTTAGATATAGTCAACATCAAATTACCTTGAGAGATGCTCACAAAAAAGTGATCAAAGCACATAGAATCTCATCCTGATTCAATGAGAGCACTCAAGCTCTTAAACTAAACTAGAGTGTTCAAAACTGGAGTGCAGATCGAAAACAAAAAAGCTGCAGGTCTTTCAAACTATATGGACAGAGTGTTAAAAATATAAAAAAGCTCTCTTTAAAGCTTGCTCACACTACTATTCTAAAATAACAATCTTTGTGTATTGTTTAGAACACTGGCTAATTTAACAAATGGGAATTCAGATCTACAGTGTGATGCACCAACACATTAGCAGTACAGACTTTGAGCTTCTTTAATGAAAAAATTAAAAATAAGATCTCAGTTCTCAGCATCACAGTGTAAGCCACATACTAGCTTGGCAGACCCTGTCAAACCTTGCATTCAACACTTTAGAAATCTTAATTCTTAACTTTAATATCGAAAATGGAAAACTACTACTTATTTCCTAGATCTGGTGCCAACAAAACTAACAAAAAGCACAATGGATGTTCTTGCAGCACCTATTCTTAGGATTATCAATAGTTCATTATAGCATTGCACAGTACCTGATGCACTAAAAGTGTTAGTCATCAAACCATTACTTAAAAGGTCAGACCTAGATCCACACATTAACAAGTATAGACCCATATTAAATTTACCATTTCTCTCTAAAATACTTGAAAAAGCATTCGCCAATCAGCTTCAGTCACACCTTACTCATCACAAAATAATTAAATTCCAGTCTGGCTTCTGCACTAGTCATAATACAGAAACAGCAATAATGAGTGTTGTAAACGACATTCTGATGAAGGAAACTCCACTGTAATTATGTTGTTAGACTTAAGCACAGCATTTGACACCTTTGACCATTCTATTTTACTGCACAGGTTAGAAAATGATATTGGGCTTACAGGCATTGTCCTTGCCTGGTTTAGTTCTTATTTATCAAATCGATTCAATATGTACAGAAATGTGCCCACAGTACTCCATCATTATACACAGAAGTGAGATATGGTGTCCCGCAAAGCTCAGTACTGGCACCTTTACTGTTTTCACTTTATATGCTTCCACTGGGATCTATCATTAGAAAGCATAATGTTAATTTTCTCTCATACGCAGATGACATCCAGTTATAACTTTCTTTTAGACGAAATGAGGTTTCTTCAATGTTGTCTTTAGTTGTGTTAGTGAATTAAAAGGAGTGGATGGGTGAGGACTACTTGTCTTTAAGCACAGGCAAAATAGAGATTCTGATTATTGCAGGGAATGATGCTGATCGCAAAAATAAATTATTTAACTCGGCTGGAATCACCATTAATTTCACTGGATCAGCCGGCAATCTAGGCATGATCTTTGACTCTAGCATGTCATTTAAAGCCCACATTACAAATTTGTCCAAAATATGTTTCTTCCTTCTTAAAAATGTTAAGAAATTAAGGCATTTGCTAAATATGTGAGATACCGAGAAATTAATTAATGCATTTATTTCTACTAGAATTTATGACTTCAATGTGGTGTTCACTGGATTTTCAAATTGTTCTTTATACAACCTCCAGTTAATCCAAAATCTTTTCCAAGAATTAGAATTATTACAAGAACAAGAAAATATGAACACATAACTCGTTCTTAAATCCTAAATTCTTTAGTTACAGAGCCCCTAAACTGTGAAATGTTCTGCCTGCTACTGTAAGAGATGCCCCTTCAGTCTCAGTTTTATAATCCCGGCTGAAAAAAATCACTACTTAAGTTTAGCATAGCCAGACTAGAGCTGCAGATTAACTGTATATACTCCATCTCTGTTATTCATTAGCACTAAAATACAAGTAATATGATAGCTATAATTTGTTACTAACCCTCACCTATTCCATTTCTCTTCTGGGTAATTCAAATGTGGCACTTGGTGCCACTGCCCTAAGGCCAAGTTGTTTTGCCTGCCTAAGGAAAAGTCATCTCTGACAGAGAAGCACTGCAATCGTTGGGTAGAAGGGTCCTTTCATTATATTGTCTGGACCACCACTGATTGATCTGTCAGGAAGGCACCTTGACGGCGTAGGTCTCCAGGACTGTGAACAAATCTGAATCATATTATGTGATATCTACTCTTGCATTTTCTCTGTACTTGTAATATTACTATTGTTCTATCATATTATATTGAGGATTACTTGTGTTCTGTTCATTGTATTTATTTATTTATTTTTTGACACCCACTGCACATCCAACCTAATTGGAAGGGGTCTCTCTTTGAATTACCTCTCCCAAGATTTCTTCTATTTTTTGGGACTTTACTCTTGTCTTCTTAGAAAATCAAGTCTGGGGGCTGTCAAAAGACAGGGCCCATTAGAGCACATTGCTTCACTTGTTTGATTTTGAGCTATGCAAAAAATAAATTGTATTGTATATGCAAATCAAGTTAAATTAATGAGAATAATTTAATATGTTTCATTTGAAAATAGTTACTCTTAATAACTAGTTGATGACAGCAACACATGAAAGCCGTCTCTATTCTGCCGGACAAACAGAAGAGCAGCCAGAAGAGGAAATACTATTGTGAATGCAAGAATTTTTAGGTGCCTATTTGCTAAAGAGTGGCACAGTGGTGCAGTGGTAGTGCTGCTGCCACAGAGTAAGGGTTCGTGTCCTGGGTCTACCCTCATTGAGCTTGCATGTGCTCCCAGTGTCTGCATGGGTTCCTCTAGGTGCACCTGTTTCCTTCTACAGTCCAAAGATGCAGGTTAGGTGAATTGGCATTCCTAAATTGGCCCAAGTTTGTGTATTTTTCTGGTGATCAACTACTGCGCTGTCCAGGATTTGTTCCTTCCTTGCACCATATGCTTGCTGTGATGGTCTCCAGCAGGCCCCCAAAACCTGGAGGATATACCGCACTTAAAGTAAAATGAAATTGAGTTTGAGTTTTGGCTTCATATACTGGTCTTCCGAGTATTGTCTTCTCAGTATTGATCTTTGCCTATTTTAAAAGCCAGATCTTTTTCCTGATTCCAGAGCCAGTGCATCAAAACAACCCAAATAACTGAACTCATTAGACAACCTTAAGCCTGCTTACTTTGACAGAAGTTGCAATGGGAACGGTTCCTTCTGAGAACCCTGTGAAATTCAGTTATAATGCTGTGGAAAGGAGTCTGTGATACCGCATGAAAAGGATGAAATTATACACTTAAAAGGTCAGCTGGGTCGAATATTAGAACCGCATCCTGATCGGACTCAGGGGCGATAACTTACAAGGCTCCTTTCCCCACTGACATCAGGGCTGACTTTTACACTTTGTACGTGTATGGTGACATGGTTTCTCAGAATCGGACACAGCTACGTCCCCCTTTTGAAGTGCATTCATATAGAGGATCAAGCGAATAAAAATTACTGCTATCACATATGACAAACCTCATTATGCCCCAGTCAGCAAGAATCATTTTGACACAGTGACTATTGAAATAAAGACGGACCAGAGGAAAAACGTGCCATTTCAGTTTGGTAAGGTGATAGTGAAGTTGCATTTCAGACCCATCAGGCATTGTATGCATGACTGATGCAACGACGTCTTACCAGGATCCAACACTTTACATCCAATACAGTAATCCCTCCTCCATCATGCTTGGGTCACAGATTTGCGCAGAAACACAGGAGGTTGTAGAGAGATAGGAACGTTATTCAAACACTGCAAACAAACATTTGTCTCTTTTTCAAAAGTTTAAACTGTGCTCCATGACAAGACAGAGATGACAGTTCCGTCTCACAATTAAAAGAATGCAAACATATCTTCCTCTTCAAAGGAGTGCGCATCAAGAGCAGATCATGTCACAGAGATAGAGAAAAGCAAACAAATCAATAGGGCTGTTTGGCTTGTAAGTATGCGAAGCACCGCGGCACAAAGCTGTTGAAGGCGGCAGCTCACACCCCCTCCGTCAGGAGCAGAGACAGATAGAGACAGAGTTTGTTTTTCAATCAAAAATCAATACGTGCCTTTCGAGCTTTTAAGTGTGCGAAGCACCGTGCAGCATGTCGTTTCAGGAAGCAGCTGCACAAAAGATAGCAACGTGAAGATAATCTTTCAGCATTTTTAGACGAGCGTCCGTATCGTCTAGGTGTGCGAACAGCCCCCCTGCTCAATCCCCCTACGTCAGGATCAGAGAAAGTCAGCGCAAGAGAGAGAGAGAAGTAAGCTGGGTAGCTTCTCAGCCATCTGCCAATAGCGTCCCTTGTATGAAATCAACTGGGCAAACCAACTGAGGAAACATGTACCAGAAATTAAAAGACCCATTGTCCGCAGAAATCCGCGAACCAGCAAAAAATCCGCGATATATATTTAAATATGCTTACATATAAAATCCGCGATGGAGTGAAGCCGCGAAAGGCGAAGCGCGATATAGCGAGGGATTACTGTATTACCAGACCCAAGCAGGTAGTGCATTACCGGAATTCTCTGAATCCCCTGTAATGTATGGTGGGGGTATTGGAGGTATATTTCGGAGGTTGATTACACAGAATGTCCGAAGAGTGTCAAATCTGAACTGGACCCGTTTACTGTGCTTTTCACTCCAACGAGTGTAGATAAAAGTACATATGTTGAAGTCCCACCTCTCTCAGCCCTCTCTGAAGTAGTGCTGCTAGAATTTCTCAGAGCTGGAAATGGGGAAGATTACTTTGACTTGAATAACACTCTTCTACACCTAAGGTGCAAAATAGTGAACGCTGATGGGACTAACATAGTGGCTGGTGCAAAGATCAGATTTGTCAACTACCCTATAGCCAGTTTGTTTTCGCAAGTTGATGTTACCCTGGGGGACCGCCTAATATCGCAGAGTTCAAATTGTTATCCTTACAGAGCTGTCTTAGAAGGCCTGCAAAATTACAGCCAGGAGACTCTTCATTCTCAGTTTGCTACAGGACTTTTTTTTTTTTTTTTTTTTTTTTACAAAGATACTTAAATTGGAAGAGACAGATCCTGATGGAGAAAACACCAGTTTTAATAAAAAAAAGTGCCTATACGGCCAGGAGCAGGACTATTGAACTTCTGGGACACATACATACCAATCTCTTTTTCCAGGAAAAATTAATATTGAACAGCATAAACGTGAAGATTAAAATGGATCGGAACAGACATACATTTTATGCAAAACAAATTCTACATTTTTCTTTGCTTTTACAGGCACACTTCTCAAAACCTCTTACCAAACCCGGTCCTCAGACACATTGACTTTCTAACATCCCCCTCGACATTTTCTTCTTTTGGTAACATGAGTGTCAGACTGTTAGTTTCTCTGCCTTTTTAACTAATATTAGATATCTCTGCAAGACAGAGGTGTAAAGCTTCACCTTCTCGTCCAGCGTTGCAGGACGTTTCTCATTTCCTTGATCAGTTCAGTTTGTTTGGATTAGCACTCTTTTGCTGAAAGAGACATTTGATGCTGCGGTATCAAATACATTTTCGGAGCATATTCCATGTTTATGCTCTAGAAGCTAATAAACTGTATATGAAGGGTATGGCAACACTTAAGAACCCCCAAAAAGCCTCCTTTCTGGTTCAAAGTAGCATTCTTTTTTAAGGTTAGTTTTCTGTCACTTATTTTTCTGACAGATGTTTTATGCTTCTGGAGTTGTTTAAACTGATTTGGTGAAAGAGGTATATTACCTTGTAAAGTATTACAGGCTATTTCGGAAAAAGCATTAATTAAATCGTCAGAAGACGAGTTAAGAATTTTACAGCGACGACAAGAGCAATAGAGTAAGGCCTTGAGAGGCTGTAGGTTTCTGCTTATTCTGGCCGACATGCTGACAGAATATGGAACTTTGAATCAGAACAGCTTCTTTTATCTTTTCATGGTGTACACGACCGACCAATCGGGTGGCAACAGATCAGTTCATCCGGGGTCTGAGCTTTTAGATCCATTAAGAGATAGCCGTAAGGTAATTTTGTAGCATCTTCGAAAGCTTAGAAAAAGAACTTAACACGCCCTGGATACATTTGATAGGCCAAGGTAGTAATGTGCAATTTGTCCCTGGGATTTATAAAAACAGTAATATAATTGGTGTTTCGATTAATCTGTCTTTTCTTTCCCTGAAAGAATAAATTTTGAACCAAGTAAATGACAGACAGATTCCGATGAGTATATTTTTGTGAAAACTTATTTCCTGACTTTCGCTAGCTGATTCCATCAGATCTATAATGACCAAATTTATTTTCTCAGGAGGGAGAAGTTAGTCGTCGCATAAAGACTTTGAGAGCCCCTCAATAAATTTTAACTGCTGAAATTTAGCCGATAGCTCATCGTACATTTTCTGCCAGCAACTATAAAACCAAATTATATTTTGAAAAGGATGAGACACAACATGATTCGAATGTTCCAGTAATTTTACATAATAGGATTTACCAGAACAGAATGGTTCCGAGATAATTTTAGCGAAGAGGTGTTGAAGGTGAACAACAAAATCTCTTTTAGCATCCATACAGTCGTGTTGTGTAGTCTTTTAGGAGAACCTTCTTGTTATACACTACTCTGAATTTATTCATTAGTGGTCGGGTTTCTAATGTGAAGCGTTTTATTTCTACGGATTTGATTACCGTGAACCAGTAACTCTTGAGGAGGAGCTTCATAAGACATCACAAAATTCTGAACTAGATTGGTTAGTGACTCAAGGTTTACTATTTTAGAGGTTTGTGGTTAATGGTAATGCCTTTTACCTGTTTTGCCTTGTGCTGTGTTATACCCATATGTCTTTGGACCACCTGAGGCAAATTCTGTAATATAATCACTAGGATTTAACGCACTGGTGAGTTCTCCTAAATAGTCACCCAGAGGAGGATTGTACTGGCCAGGTTGAGAAGTAAAAATAACCGAGTCGGTGTCGTGGTACAACACCCTCTTTCAGACTGTCCAGTAAATCATTCAACTCTAACCGGGCACAGGCAGTTGTGAAAGCAGCAATAACAACTAACGTTACCAGGTAGGGTGTACTTTTCATCTGCATACTTCCACTGTATCTGAGCAATCTCATCGCCAAGAAATTGAAAATAAGAAGCATTATACTGTTTGGAGAAAATATATTGCAAGAATCCCTCTCCGTCCTTGACTAGGCTAATAGTGAGATGGAGAAGTTTCTGCCCAGATTTACCCCAAAGAGAATTTAATAGTAACTTTGAAATCGGTCTCTTAGCTGGATTTATGGCGATGTTATCTTGATCCATTTGTACATATTCCTTCTGATAATATTCTAAAATGTACCAGTCTCGGGAACACCATCCGTACACCAGGTAGGATAACCCAATGCCTCCTGTTTGCCTTTTAGATGAAGCTTGATATAGTCCGAGAATAGTTCATAAGTACGTTTGGGGTAATGCCAAATCTTGTGTACTTTTCATACTTTATAACCTTTATCAATGGCCTTTGCTATTTCCACACTACACCAAGTCCCGGTTAAAGCTCTCTCATCCTCTGTGTCTGAGACACAGTCCGAGATTCTGTTTCTGTGCAGGTGCGACAGAGGGTGAACATTAATTTCCTGCAAAACCTGAGAGGCAGGACTGGAAAATTGAGACCACGTGGAGGCTGGACGGTGGCTTTAATTAAACCAAAATATTGACAGAGATCCCCAAATTGCTGAAAAATGATGGAGGGATGACTGAATAAAACAAAAATGTACCCTAACGGGTACAAACTAGTGAAATCATAGTGAATCTGCTCACAGCTCCCGGCCTTGTAGTACAATTTAATGGCGTTGGTGCGGCCGCCAAACCACAAATCCCTCAAATTTATACATTGAGGGAAATCGCAATGTTTTAAGAAAGTTTGTAGCCGGAGGTCATGTTTTTTCATCGTTTCCCATATCACATGCACACCAGGATTAAATTTGGTCCAAAGTATTTCCAATTTTCGCATAAACTTTTGGTACATAACTACACAAGTCAGGCCGGTTAAAGGATGGGTACTGTTTAAATCATAGCATTCTGGACAGCCATGGTAAAAGTAGCCAGCAAATTCAAAGGCGGTCTGAATACCATTAATTCTGACATAGCTGTCAAGAAAAAAGAAGCCCTTCTTTACTTCCAAGGTTTAGAGCGTGCCAAATGTTTAACTTTTGTTTCACAGAGATACAATAACCATTGATGCATTTGAATAGTTTTTCTCACTGCAAATGTAATGGTCAGAAGGAATTATACCGATAGATTTTGGCAGCAAGCAGTTTTACCTGTACATGGCCATACATAGAGAGGCTAGGGTCATACATTGAAACTGGTTCAATATTGCCAATTTTGATGACCTTGTGTCTAACTTTGATGCATGCGGTTCTAAAATTGACATTTTTACAATAAAAAAATCATCTCTTTAAAATTAAACACCATGTCTGACACTCTCATACCAGGTAAAAAAAATTTAGTCATCATGCTCTGGACACCGTAGCATTCAGGCTCATGATGGGGCCCCTGATATAATCCTGATTTTCAGCCGTATTGAAGAAATGGGGCATGCTTTAGGCATGACACTCAACTTCATTGTTAAAAAAATTCAAAGAATCTATAAAACATAAATTGATAAGTTGATGTGTTTCACAGATGAAGGTTATTTTCTTGAGTGGTAACCTGAGGGTTCACTTAGTTTTCAATCAAATACTTCATTAAAAAGTACCCATTGTAACCTTTTGAATTGTGGGCTATGAAGGTATAGCCTTGATACTTGGCATGACTGTATCTAGCAAAGAACAGTGTACACAATCTTCGCCCAGAACCAGGATTTCCCCATGCAAGGACTTACAGTATACATAATTCGGAATGTACACCGGTTTCTTGCCGACTTTCAAAATCATAAAGCACAATTTTCATACAGCTCCCCAGACTGTTTCTATAAAGCATTGATGGTTTTCTGCATCATTTTCAATTTTTGATTTTCAAACATGGCATTCCTTGGGGCGACATTTAAGGGGTTTTGAGGCAGCATTCACTGTGTAAGTTTTGTAACACAAGGGACATGTGTTTGCAGTGTCGCAGGACGCTTCCATGTCGTTGGTCTTGTCATTAAATTTAGGAATCGTATGCTGTATAAAACAAAATTGGGATCGGCAGTAATGGTTGCAATCAGCACACTTGATAATCTCATCAGGGATTGGTCTACAATCGGGAGAAACAGACATTGCAGTGGCCTTCACAGCGATGGCTGAGGTTTGAGTGGTAGCCTGTGTAACAGTAGTCACACAAGTATTTTACACTCAGAAAAGCTTTTAAATTCAAAATACCGTAATCATGGTTATGATGCAAAAACATAAAATATGTTTTAGGGTTTCTAACGCAGGAACTTTCAAATTTTTAATTTTTTTCATTTCTTGGGCATCTGTACTAGACAACAATTTTAATATCTAGTAAGTTCAAATTTATGAACATCTGCAAAGGACACTTTCATGCTCGGATAATCCGGCCCTGCTCTGAAAGTTGTACGCTTCATGCATGCATAACTGTGGATTTTGCCTGTACTGGTCTTCCATTAGGGAAAGCAGACAAAAGTCAAAACAGAGCTGCTTCCCGTAATAAGAAATAATTAAATGCCTCATTTTCTTTCTGGCTATTTCGTGATTGAGTAGAGTGGATACCTTGTGAGCGCTGTTAACCACCCAGCCCAGTTAGATGACCGAACAATCTTTATGACTAGCATCAGAGACTAATCTGCTAATACACTCGCGTGACTCTGAAGAAGATTCTCTATCTGTTGAAGAAACTTGTTTACACTAATATTAGTCCCAGTCATCTGTATAAAAACACTAATAGGTAAGGAATCAGCACGCAATTCTAACTGAACAACATCTTTTGGATTTAAAGTAGCCAAAAAACTATCCAGAATTCTTTGCAGCGTCTCATAAATACTGTTAAACACCTCCTCATAAGACTAGCTCATATGCAATCAACGAAATTTAAGGGGTGTCTTATTTCTGTATTATTAAACGATGGTCTGTCGATCTGATGAAAAATGCTCAGATTGTTAGCACTACAGACAGCTGAGTGACTGGCCATAACTGTTACGGCTGAAGTAGAAGTGGTTGAGGGTTTAGACACAACAGAACCACCGGACATAACTGGTACAACTGAGGAGGTTGAAGGAATAGCTACAACTGGCGATACAACAAGGGCTGAGGAGACAGTGACTGAAACAGAAGTTTTAGCTACAGCAGAGGGGACAGAGGGGTTAGTTATAACCGGTATGACTGAAGATGAGGCAGGAGCGGAGGACACAGTGACTGAAGCAGATGGCAAGACTGAAGCAGAGGGGTCAGTTACACCTGACATGACTGAAGATGATGCAGGGTCAGAGGAAACAGTAACTGAAACAGAGATTAGCTATAGATGGCAAGACTGAAGCAGAGAGGACAGAGGGGTTAGCTACAGATGGCAAGACTGAAGCAGAGAGGACAGAGGGGTTAGCTACAGATGGGATTACTGGAGCAGAGGATACAGTGTCTGAAGCAAAGGGGTTAGCTACAATTGGCATGACTGAAGATGATAAAGAGGCTGAGAGGTTAGCTACAATGCTAGGACTAACTGAAACAGACAAAGATACAGAAGTAGAGGGTACAAAAGGTATGACTGAAACAGATGTAACCGAAGGGATAGTTGAAACTGGTATAACCATACTCTAAGAGGCAAGAGTGATCTGGGGGGTTGGAACGAAAGGTTGAGCATTTACAGAACCCATGGTGTTTGTTAAGCCGTGACCCATTTGAACATTCACATTTTTCGGTCAAAGACCGCTGAACCCTTTCTAACAAATTGTTTAATGTTAGCATTTCATCTGGTGTGGCTACTGGACGCAGGGTTTCTAAAAGGCAGTCAAGCTTGTCAAAGTCAATGGGAGTGGTAACAGGTGAAGGAACGCTCATGGTAGCTAGTATTCATTTGGATCATGTTTTGATTTTGCCAATTAATATATTCTGATTCATTAAAATATTGGGGAGGAGGAGTAGGCATTTTTGGGGGTCGAATAGAGTAACTACGTTCATTCACCGTATCATGCAATAACCCAACATTTTGAGAACCATTCCCAGTGTCCAAGTCATCACTTGAATGCCTTTTCCTGCTTTTACCTTTATAACTCATATCGCTTGCCATTATTTTGGGAACAAGTTTTCTAAAATAGCGTACAATAAAATAACCTTTTCATGTAAATCTGGAGAAAGGGGTAAAAGTCCGGTAAGGCGCTTTGAAAATCCTGAAGAATTCAATCGATTTCAGCTTTCAGCTCGGCAGCCTTAGCCCTGGCATCAATTCTTTTGAATTTGCGTACTATTTGGGTGAGAAATCCGGGTGATGATACAAACTGCAGTGAATCCTGAAGTATCTGTCAGTAATCCTGGCAACGGAGGTTCTGAAAAACCAAACAAGTTTTCTTTAAAACAAACATTTGCTGCACACTCGCACAATTAGTTCAACTTACCGGCTACGTGAAAGAGATGTTCAATAATACGCTGTCCAAGGGCCTTTGCGTGGATTCTAGAGGCTGGCTGGAACCTTCGGAAGAATGACCACTCTTCAGAAGCATTGAGGTGTAGCAGTGCTACTTAAGAACTGCATCTCCCAGCAGTCCCTGCTGGGGCTGCTGGGGTCAAAGGTAGCCACAGGCAGTTAAAAGGAGGGCAGAGGGCAAAGAGAAAAAAAGTTTGGTTTGTATTCGTTTGTTGGGGTCTGGATTGTCTGTCTACCTGTGCACTGAGAGCTGTGTTGGATTATTGGGTTTTCCGGAAGAGTGGAGCGCTCCTGAATCAACCATCAACCATCAACCTCATCAGTAACTACCGGTAGGACTGTATTTCAAAATCTGTAGCGGTCAGGGGCCGCTAAGATTCACACCGTCACAGATGACGGTGATTTATTTATTTTAATAGCAGAGATCCCAGGAACGTCCCCAGCCTTGGATCGACCCACACACTCACTCACCACAGAGACAATAAAGCACACTGGGAATGGCAAACAATTACAAATATAATGACCCGAAATAAGTAATGAACAGTAATACCACCCCTGACCCCTTCGGCGATATTACACATAAACAAAATAAACACAAACACCACACAGTAAAGTCCATATATACGAAACAGGTTGAAAGACGAATAGTGACCAAGTTAAGTCCAGCGATCTGTATGTTGAAATGGAGAAGGGAAAATACAGTCCAAGACAAAATGATCAGAGTTCAAATAACAGCAGGAGAGACGACAAATAACCGCAACAAACAAAACAAACCAAACTTTTTTTCTCTTTGCCCTCTGCCCTCCTTTTAACTGCCTGTGGCTACCTTTGACCCCAGCAGCCCCAGCAGGGACTGCTGGGAGATGCAGTTCTTAAGTAGCACTGCTACAGAGGTTTTTGTTAAAAATTATATATTCAACTGACAACACCTTATTTTTTGTACATCCGAACCCTCAAGCGAAAGTAGTACTTACAGTGCTCTGGGGATGCTTTAGCTTTCTTGTCCAAGACAGGATTTTTAGTCTCAAAAAGGCAATCTGTGGCAGAGATCAACTCTTCTAACTGCGTACTAGTTAGATGTAAAGAATACAGTTCGGCGTCCGATTATTCTACAATTAAAATATAAAGTAATAAATTTGCACATACTCGCAAAAAAATTTCCATTAAAAATGTAATATGTCTGAATGTGCTTATAAAGTAATGTTTGTACATACTTAAACATTTCCATTAAAAAGTAATGTCTGAATGTACTTAAAGTATTAAATCTGTACAACACTTCAAGTTAAAAGTATTAGAATTGACTAACTTTTTGAGCAACTAACAGGCCAGAAACTGCAACCTTCTGAACTATGTAAAATACTTCATTTATAAAATCTGAATGTAACAAATACTTAGTTTTTTCATTTAAAAATCAGAAAAGCAATCTCCAGGTGAGAAGGTTCTTGGAAATTGCTCTTCGTTGCTTGAACTATCTGATTTGAAAACGGATTTATAAAAGACAATCATTTCAACAGTTTGAAAAGAGACGATAGTTGACAGCACATATTTTGATAATCTACACTTAACCACAAAAGTATTTTTTCCATTGTGGAAGAAAAAGCGAAATCGCCTACCTTTTGGAAAGATCACAGACGCACTTGTATGCTGAAAAAGTTAACATGTCGATATACGGTGAAGCAGAGCTCTTTATGCCACCAATCTTGTTGTCCCAGCCTTGGGAAGGCGGAGCAACACAACCTGCACCTTTGAGAAAAAGCTCATAGGTGAAAAGTTGCTGATGTCCTTCCTCTATGGGGTGGCGACCCTTTGTAGCGGCAAAGAATCTTCATTTCAACTCTCTTTACCGAGAAGTTGATGCAATCAGTGGTCTTTTTATGTATGAATCAATTTCTTAGATTGCTACATGTATTTTAATAATTTTTCTTACAATATTTTAAAGTTGATGGTCTATTTTGATATATAAGAGAGATTCGTTAGTAGGAAATAGTTAATCTAACAACTTTGTTTTGAGACCATCGGAATGTAAGAAAGTCTTACATCAGAAAGTCAGATTATTGCATTTAAAAAGCAGTCTCGTGATTAAGTTTACAGAGAGCCAGGGACCTAATTCGAATGGGGTGATGGCATTTTTTACCAAGTGCTGTAAAGAGCAAGTGACCAAGTGCCGGGTCTTATGAGTTTCAAAAGCTAACCTATATCTGCTTTCAAATCTGCTGAAAAACGTGTTAAGGATTTTTTAGTAAAAAAACAGTTATGCGTTTTTAGGGTTAAGAACTTGTCTTATGTAGCAAAACAGGAGGAGTGCATATTTTCTTAATTGTATTCAATCGGTGAGAATAAGTATTTTAGATTAATAACATGTCTTGTGAAATTTAAAAAGATGCACACAAGCAAAAGAAGTGAATATTTGATCTTTTTTTAAAAAAAAAAACATTTACTCCACACTAGTTATCCTTTTTTAACTCATTTTCTATTTCAGGATCGCGGGAAGTTGAACTATTGCGTGGCATGCGCACAAGCACCCAGTCATTAAATTATATCAATTAATGCAGCATTCACAAAAATTAATGCAGCAATGGGGAAACTGCAATCTTCATGCAAAAAGTGGTGTGGGTAAACTGGGATTTTGACCTAGGACTCTAAAGATGTAGCAGATCTAAATACTGTAATACCATAGTCCCTTATATTATAGCTTTAACTGAAATCTTATATTCATTTAGCTATTATTTATTGTGCACTCCAGTTGTAGGTATTTTTACACTGTTTAACTTATTTAGTTCATGTAAAATCTCTTTTAAAAAACATTTTATAATATGATGAGAAAAGATTTAATAAAATGAAATTCCACTTTTTCTTTAAAATGTTTGTAAATAAATCTTAGAAATAAAGAATGTTTTGAAGAATGAATGCATTTATAAGTAAAACATGACAGAAATTAAAGTCTTGTTTGATCTTTTTCTTTTAATAAAAGTTAGTTTTAGTTTAATTCAATTAAACTCCTTAAATGTCAATGCTACTGTTTATAGTTTAAAGAAACGTGCATGGACCAGTTCTAAAGAGAAACTAATAGACACATCTTTGTTTCTCATCATCAAGGGGGTATTGCTGCAGAATTTTATGCCAGGATGCCCTTTGTGATGCCAACAACCTTGAGTTGTCTTTTACGGCTTGCAAAGGAGAAGGTCACCTTATTTTAACCTCAGGTCACAAGTAAAAAAGAAAATAAATTTTTAAACAATATTTGCATATTTTTTTTGTTTTGTTTAATAATTAACAAAATATTTCTTCAAACTGTACAGTATATTATATTTGATACCCTGATTCAAAATACTGAATATCTAAATAGTCCTGCTCATTTTTAATTACCATTATGATCCTAAAGATGCACTGCTGTTTTGGATTATAGTGCTTTTGCTAAACAAGTGAAACTTGACTGACTGCAGGCTAGTAGGCCTGCTGGCACATAAACATTGCCAAAGGCCTAAACCATGGAGCAGATGACAGTTTTGCATCAACTGGGTAGGCAGGAGTCCTGCAGGAGACAGGCAGGAAAGAACACCAATAAATGTAAAGTCAGTGTGAGCCAGAGAAGCATGAAATGTGCCTCTTGACTGTCTTTTTTTCACTCCCAATTGTTTTAGCCACGTCTGTAGATAAAAAACACAACTATTCCTGTTTCAATAACTGTTTAGCAGGTGCAGCCTTTTTCAATTCCTGCTTGACTGACAGTTAAGGATTTTAATTGGTAATCTATTTTGTATATAGCTTTTAAAGAAAACAAATGTTTTAAAAGAAAAGAAAGGAACTGTATGTCTATTCACCATGCATCAACTGGAACTTGGAAACATTTTTTCATCTGAAGGTCTTGGGATTTTAAGACGACTTATAAGTAAACTCTTTACATAAAAGTAAATTGTTAATATTTTTACATTTAATTTCTGATTTAGACTAGGTCTGGGTGTACTTCAGCGAAGATATGCTCTTTCAATAAAAATGCAAACAAGACAAGGTGAACTTTAACTGTGTGGTAAGAATCCATTTTATTTTTTTCTTAATATTTCTTAAAATAGTTTAATGAGATTGGAAATACTATGGAGGAAGCTGAAGATCTGGAGCAAATGATACATTTGTAACCATGCAACTGCAGGTTCAAATTTTACCAGTAACATCACGTGAATCTGATAAGGACATGGAAAATATGTTTTTGAAAAGCATACTATGACTGTTTACTTTGCAAGGGTCTATACAAAGATTAGTTGATTAATGTGACATTGTGTTAGTTCACAAGTCCCCCAAAAGAATGGCACAGCTGTAATAGCATTTTAATACAAGTGACATTTACTTGCAAAACAGTCATAACAACAACAAACATTAAAAATTCTTCTGAAATGATCCTCACACTGTCCATCCTACTCACAATAATGGTGAAGTATGTTGCTTTTTCAGTCTTATGTATCGTTTTATTTCTGTGTCTGTATAGACCCTACAACTAACCTTTTTATATACCTGTAGTTCCACCTACAGGAGTGTACCATTCACCCCATATTCATGCGGTTTCCTTTATTTTTCACTGAAAAACAATCGTTAATTAGCCACATCAACACTTAAATATTAAATCACAAATAATTCTACCCAGTAAACTCTCAGTAGCTGTGAGAAAGGCAGCAGCAAATAAGGTAACACGTTTAAGGGTGCACATCCCAGCATGCATAACAATATGTATTACAGGATTTTAGTGGAGAGAGAACTACACATATACTAGTTATTTCTGCTTAGATTTATAATAATTTGTATTTACCAAGAGTTTAAATTGTACAGAATCTATCAGAAAGTGTGTGTTTAATGAAGTACAGCAAGTTAATTTGTATTTACAGTGTCTTGTATTACGCGTTTGTTCTATGTTGAAGTAGTAACGTTCTGAAAGTATCATTTTTAGCATTTCCTTATATAGAATAGTATGTAAATACAGTAATATTTATATCAATAATTACAACTAACTACATTTATATAATGCTTTAAGTTCTTTTGATATTGTTTATTGGTAAAATGTATTGCTTTATCTTTCATAACGCCAACAAATTAACTAGACTCATCTGTAAATTATATGGACATCTCTAAACTTTGAGTGATCCAACAGGTAATGGTACATCTCCCAGCTTACAGAAACATATGGAAAACATGTGCTGACATTTATAATACAGATTGTATATCATTGCAGATAAGAACATCTCATAATGGAATCACTTTCCTGAAGATCATCTTTTTTCAGCTGCTCCCATTAGGGGTCATCCACAGCGGTTCATCTTTTTCCATGTCCTCCTATCCTCTGCATCAAGCTCTGTTACACTCACCATCTACATGGCTTCTTTCACCACATCCATAAACATCCTGTTAGGCCTACCATTCTTCCACTTACCTGGAAGCTCCAACCTTAGCATCCTTTTCCCCCAATATATCCAGCCGCTCTTCTCTACACATGCTCAAACCAACGCAATCTCACCTCTCTGACTATCTCCAAAATATTCAACCTAAGCTGACCCTCTAATGTACTCCTCTTTAATCCTGTCCATTCTTGTCACACCCAATGCAAATCTTAACGTCTTGAACTCACCACCTCCATTTTCAGCATTTTGGTCAGTGCCACCGTCTCCAACCTATAAAACATAACTGGTCTCACTACCATCCTGTAGACCTTCCCTTTCACTCTTGCTAATACCCAGCTGTCACAAATCACTCCTGGCACACTTCTCCACCCACTCTACCCTGCCTGCACTCTCTTCTTCACCCCCTTTTCCACACTCACTATTACTTTGTACTGTTGATCCCAGGTATTTAAACTTATCCACCTTTGCCAACTCTACTCCCTGCATCCTCACCACTCCTGACCTCCCTTGTTTACACACACATATTGTCTTGTTCCTACTGACTTTCATTCCTCTTCTCTCTAGAGCATATCTCCACCTCTCAGGATCTCCTCATATTGTTCCCTACTCTCACTACAGATCACAATATCAGCAAACATCATTGTCCACGAGGACTACCATCTAATCTTATCTGCCACCCTGTCCATCACCATTGCAAATAAGGACTCAGACAATCCCTGATGTAATCCTACCTCCACCTTGAATGCATCTATCACTCCTACAGCAGACCTCACCACAGTCACACTTCCTTCATACATATCCTGTACAACTCTTACATCACTTCTCTGCCACTCCCAACTTCCTTATATAATACCATAATTCTTCTCTAGGGACCCTGGCATATACTTTCTCCAGGTTCACAAAGACAACGCAACTCCTTCTGGCCTTCTCTATATTTCTCCATTGACACCCTCAGAGGAATCATTGCATCTGTGGTGCTCTTTCCTGGCATGAAACCATACTGTTACTCACTAATCATCACCTTCTGTCTTAACCTAGCTTACATTACTCTTTCCCATAACGTCATACTGTTGCTTATCAGTTTTATCCCTCTGTAGTTAATACAGCTCTGCACATCCCCCTTATTCTTAAAAATTGGTACTAGTACACTTCTTCCCCACTTCTCAGTCATCCTCTCACTTTCCAAGACTGCATTAAACAATCTGGTTAAAAACTCCACTGCCATCTCTCCTAAACACCTCCATGCTTCCACAGGAATGTCATCTGGACCAACAGCCTTTCCATTCATCATCCTCTTCATAGCTGTTCTTACTTCCTCCTTGCTAATCCGTTGCCCTTCCTGATTCTCTCTCTCTCTCTCTCTCTCTCTCTCTCTCTCTCATCAGCCTATCAGAGTACTCTTTCCATCTGCTTAACACCATCTCCTCACTTGAGTACATTTCCTTTATCACCGTGCTGCACATCTTTCCCAGCTCTGTCCCTCTAGCCAATCCGTACAGGTCGTTTTCTCCCTCCTTAATTTCCAACCTCTCATACAGCTCATCATATGCCTTTTCTTTAGCTTCGCCACCTCTCTCTTCACCTTATGCCTTATCTCCTTGTACTCCTGTCTGCTTTCTGTATCTGTCTAACAATCCCACTTCTTCACCAACCTCTTCCTTTGTATATTATCCTGTACTTCCCATTCCACCACCAAGTTTCCCTTTCCTCCTTTCTCTGTCCAAGTGGCACACCAAGCACCGATCTTGCTGTCACCCTTACTACTTCTGCTGTAGTTGCCTAGTTGTTGGGTAACTCTTTACTGCCACCCAATGCTTGCCTTACCTCCTCCCTAAAGTCAGCCTTGCAATCTTCTTTTAACTTCCACCATTTGATCCTTGGCTCTGCCCTCATTCTCCTCCTCTTGATCTTCGTCATCCTACAGACCACAATCCTATGCTGTCTAATTAATTTTCCCCTGCCACCACTTTGCAGTCTGCAATCTCCTTCAGGCTGACCCTCCTGCATAGGATTTAATGTACCTGTGTGCATGCTCCTCCCTCTTAAAATACATTCAGTATCCACCACAGCCTTGACCATTCTTTTCACAAAGTCCACCGCCATCAGACCTTCTGCATTCTTCTCCTTGACATCATACCTACCCATCATCAATTCATCTCCTCTGTTCCCTTCATCAAAATGTCCATTAAAATCTGCTCCAATCATCATTCTCCACCACTTAATCCAATTCACTCCAGAAATCTCTCACTCAGCTTGCAGGGCATATGCACTAACAACATTCATCATCACACCTTCAATTTCCAGCTTCATAATCACTGATACTCTTAACCTCCAAAAACACACTTGACATACTGTTCCTTCAGGATATACCCTACCCCATTTTTCCTCCCATCCACACCATGATAGAACAATTTGAACCCACATCTGATCTACCCCTTAGTAGATCAGATCTACAAAGTAATGTGTTACTGATTTCTAATAAATCTAATAAATATTTGGACAGACAACTTTTTTCTAATTTTGGTTCTGTACATTACCACAATGAATTTGAAATGAAACAACTCAGATGCAGTTGAAGTGCAGACTTTAAGCTTTAATTCAGTGGGGTGAACAAAACGATTGCATAAAAATGTGAGGCAACTAAAGCATTTTTTAACACAATCCCTTCATTCCAGGGGCTCAAAAGTAATTGGACAAATAACTGGAAATAAAATGTTCATTTCTAATACTTGGTTGAAAACCCTTTGCTGGCAATGACAGCCCGAAGTCTTGAACACATGGACATCACCAGATGCAGGGTTTCCTCCTTTTTAATACTCTGCCAGGCCTTTACTGCAGCAGCTTTCAGTTGCTGTTTGTGGGCCTTTCTGTCCAAAGTTTAGTCTTCAAGTGAAATGCATGCTCAGTTGGGTTAAGATCAGGTGACTGACTTGGCCATTCAAGAATTTTCCACTTCTTCGCTTTAATAAACTCCTGGGTTGCTTTGGCTGTGTGTTTTGGGTCATTGTCCATCTGTAGCATGAAACACCACTCAATCAATTTGACTGCATTTAGCTGGATTTGAGCAGACAGTATGTCTTTGAACACCTCAGAATTCATTTGGCTGCTTCTGTCCTTTGTCACATCATCAATAAACACTAGTGTCCCAGTGCCACTGGCAGCCATGCACGCCCAAGCCATCATATTGCCTCCACCGTGTTTTACAGATGATGTGGTATGCTTTGGATAATGAGCTGTTCCACGCCTTCTCCATACTTTTTTCTTGCCATCATTCGGTAGAGGTTGATCTTGGTTTCATCTGTCCAAACAATGTTTTTCCAGAACTGTGCTGGCTTTTTTAGATGTTCTTTAGCAAAATCCAATCTAGCCTTTCTATTCTTGAGGCTTATGAGTGGCTTGCACCTTGCAGTGCACCCTCTGTATTTACTTTCATGCAGTCTTCTCTTTATGGTAGACTTGGATATCGATACGCCTACCCCCTGGAGAGTGTTGTTCACTTGGTTGGCTGTTGTGAAGGGGTTTCTCTTCACCATGGAAATGATTCTGCGATCATCCACCACTGTTGTCTTCTGTGGATGTCCAGGTCTTTTTGCGTTGCTGAGTTCACCAGTGCTTGCTTTCTTTTTTATCCATCCATTCTCTT